>NW_006408809.1:3098168-3144279 GCF_000296735.1 Chrysochloris asiatica | reverse complement strand
ACACACACACACACACACACACAGCAATGACATACCATTTTATTCAATTAATATCATAGCTATAACTGCAAACAAAATAGGTTATTTTACCAAAGATAATCTAAACAGAGGAGTCCTGATGTGGCACTGTAGGATAAGCACTGGACTGCTAACCACAAGGTCAGCAGTTCAAACACACCAGCCACTCCTTGGAAACCCTATACAGACAGGATGGCTTTGAGTCTGAACTGACTTGATGGCATTTAACAACCAACAATCTGAACAGATATTTGCAAAGCACTGGAGATGAACCACCTTCAGTCCATGATGGTTAAACATAAATGTTTTGGGAAGTAATTTTTGTTAAGATTAAGTGCTTCGTTACTGATCAAAAGATTGGCAGTTCAAACCAAATCACAAGTGCCTCAGAAAATAGGCCTACTGAAATGCTTCTGAAAACTCAAAATTTACAGTTCTAACACCCAGAGTGCAGTTCTCCTGTGCAACACTTCAGGTTGCCATGAGTCACAACTGACTTGAAGTCAACTGGTGGGGCCTAAAAACAAATTACTTGTTATTTTAGCTAAAATAGCTTCCATATTTCTGACTTAAAAAACAATGAAACAATTTCAACAAAGCAAGCACTCTGACAATCTAATAAATAAAAAGAATTTTCAGTCAGATAAATAACGAGAAACTTAACAGTATTACAGATTAATTTTATCTTCCTTTCCTGGTTATTTAGAAAATAGAAGGTTCCTTGCTTTTTTGGTCTCTAAAACATTTCTTCTGAAGGAATTTGTTATGGACTTAAGAGTTTTAAGGACCCTTTTCCCTAGAGTTAGTTCCTAGTGCTAAGTCTCTTTCTAGAACTACAGAAATGACCACCTTAAAAACAAGATGCTTCCATGGCCCTTCTCAGTGAAACCCTTGACAGGGTTTCTGGGGAGTGGTTGGTGGGCTTGAACTGCGGACCTTACGGTTAGCAGTCCAGTGCTAATCCTACAGTGCCACACCAGGACTCCAGAGAGACGAGTTGGTTGTCATTGTATATGGCCCACTGTGATGCCAGACATTGTTGATAGCACTGTATCTCTTATATTCTCCACTCCCTTGGCTTTAAGAAATCATTTTCTCCCAATTCTGCTTTAATTCCCGATTACACTCAGCAGTAACACAGTAGACCTTTTTCCTGTTGTTATTGCTAAGTGCTCTGGATTTGGTTCCAATTGTATAGAGTTTCTGAGGAGTGGCTGGTGGGTTTTAACCATGGACCTTGTGATTAGCAGTCCAGTGGCACACCAGAATACCACCCTTCTTCCTTTGCTGTAGTTGTTAAGTGCCAGTGAGCTGATTCTGACTCACAGTGACCCTATATAGGGTTTCCAAAGGGCAGCCGGTGGGTTTGAACTGCCGACCTTTTGCTTAACAGTCCTGTGCTGATCCTAGAGCGCTATATCAGGAGTTCAACCTTCTTCCTGAAGTCACTTAAATACTGACCATTCCATTTCTTATAGCATTAAAATACACCTGGAGCACCCCAAGATATTTCACACCTCTGTCTTTGCAAATGATGACTGTTTTCCTGACAGGAATCCTCTCTGCCCACAGTAAAGAATTCTTACTATCAATCAATGGCAGCTAGTCACCTCCTCTCAGTAAGTCAAAGATTCATTACAATACAGCAGAAAACAGAATTTTTAACAAAAATCTATTTATCTGTTTCTCCCTCATAGCACTAAGATCTCTTTCAGAGCAGATAATCACATCTTATTCATTTCTCTATCGTTAGCACCAAATGTTCTAGACATGGCACTAGAGTTGCCTGACACACTGCCCTCTTTTGGGAAGTCAGGGTGCTCCTCCGCCACAGCCACCTCCTCTTCTGAGGGTGATACCTAATGCTCAGGGCATCATGCTTTATACGTTGAACCCATCCCTTAGTTCACAATGGGCTGGTCCTGGGATGTGCCCTGGTTCAAAGACAATCTACACTGGATGGTACTGACATCTGAATCAGATCTCTCTCCGGGAGACTGAATGCAAGGTACACAGATGGGTCAAGGTAGTAAGAAGTAATGAGACACAAATAAGGAAGAAGAGAGAGGAATCAGAAGAAAGATGCAGCTCAAGATGGAGGGGAGAGACAAAGGAGCAGTAAGAGTAAATACACATCTTGGACCGAGGTCCTCTGATTTTCTGTTAGACAATCTGTGGTGGGTGTGTGCTGTAGAGTTGGTTCCAACTAAACTCAACCCTGCACAGAGTTTCTGAGGCTTTAAATCTTTACAAGAGTAGAAGCCCTCATTCTTCTCCTGTGGAATAATGACTGGTAAACTCAGACTGTTGACTCTGCAAGTTAGCAGGCCAACTGGACTTGTAACCTCCTATGCTACCAGCACACCTGTTAAACAATTAGTGTGACTTTTATATCACCCGGGGTGACAAACTAGCTCTTTATAGGCCATGTGTCGGTGTGATGCAATGGTGGAAACCTCACTGTGCATTCTTCACTTTCCATTGAAATAAACCCTAACGTGTCTGCTCTAAGTGGTCCCAAGGATCCCAACTAAACTACCAATTCAGCACAATACCTGGTATACAAATACATCCATTAATCATTCAAAAACTAGAGTCGATTCCAATTCATGACAACATATGTGCACAGTAGAAATACTCCAAAGGATTTTCAATGTTACTACTTATCAGAAACAGCCTGCCAAGCCTGTCTTCCAAGGTACCTCACTGTGGGTTCCAGCTGCCAACCTTCTGGCTAGAAGTCAAGTGTTTAACCATTTGTGCCACCCAGGGACTCCTAAAAAGTACTCTCTATTTTTATTTTTTTTTTAAAGTATGTCTTAAATGATTCACCTTTAGCACAGAAATATTATGTTAGTCAATAAGCTGTTGTTGTTATGTGCTGCCAAGTCAGTTCCGACTCATAGCAACCCTGTATAGGGTTTCTGCAAACATACCAGCTGTGTTAATGCGAGTAAAAGAGAGAAGCTAAGGAGAAACTACATTCCAAAACATCACTAGTCTATTAGGTTGTTAAGGGCTGTCGAGTTGGTTCCAACCCATAGCAACCCTGTATAGGGTTTCTGAGGCTGTAAATCTTTACAGGAGCAGAAAGCCTCATCTTTCTCTCGTGGAATGGCTGGTAGTATCAAACTGCTGACCTTGAGGTTAGCAGCCCAACTTGTAACCATTACGCTACCAGAGCTCCTTCAGTTTCCAAGTCAGAGGCAAGAGAAGAAATGACTTGGGTAGGGTGGACAGACATGAGAATGATGAAACATAAGGCTAACTAGAGGGGCTAAAAATCCCTTACCAGGGGTCTGGTACTGCAGTAACAGATTCACCTGGGTTAGCTCAGCCAATTCTCATCAAATTGGCACGTGCACTATACCATTTTGCAGATGAAAAACAGACAAGGGAAGTAAAGCTACTTTCTATAATGCAGTATTTACAACATATCTAGAGTTCATTGTTGTTCTGAGTCCTGGTGTAGGTTAAGCACTAGACTGCAAGGTCAGTTTGAATCACAAGGTTGGGCAGTTCAAACCCACCAGTTGCTCCTTGGAATCCTTGTACAGGGTTCGCTAGTTTACATAAGCAAAAATAGGGCAAAAAGTGGCTCACATTATGAAAATCTGTCCCCAAAACACTCACTCCAGTTTACGTTCAATAACCTTTGACCATGAGAACTAAAGGTGGCACTATTTATTTACTGCAAGAAACACTAAACTGACTTTCTTTCCCAGATAAACCCTTCTCTTTAGCGTTAACAAAGAACCATTCATTTCTTCATGTAGCTTATAGTTACTGTATAAGCCGTTTTGTGATATGTTGAGTCTCTATCAGGAATCTTTATAAGAGAAAAAATAAAGGTATTCTTAGTGTTTGTGTGCAAACCTCCTTATTTAGTCCTTTGGGGAATACAGGCACAGAATTTACCTTCAAAAAGCTCATGTTCTGGTTAAACAATGCAGAGGTCAAATAACAAACATAACTAGTTATGAACACCGAATTTAAGTAGTTTAATACCACACCTCAATGATTTTGACCCGCTCATTTTTATAGGTTATTCTAAGGAGCTCTGGTAGCGTAGTGGTTACGAGTCGGGCTGCGAGCCACAAGGTCAGCAGTTCGAAACTACCAGCGGTTCTGTGGGAGAAAGATGAGGCAGTCTGCTCCCGTAAAGATTTACAGCCTCAGAAACCCTGTGTAGGGTCACTATGAGTCGGAACCGACTCCACGGCACACAACAACAACAAGAAGTTGTCATATACATGTTAAACAAGTATTATCTGAAATCATGGATCAGTTTCTATTAAAATATCTACCCATTTTAGTTTTAAAATTACAATTGTTCTCCAGCAGGAAACATGGGGTTTTGAAAAGAAAAATGTGGTGGAGAAACTTGAAGCGTATGAGATTCGGCAAAATTAAATAAAAACAATTCACTGGCTGCCCTAGGTCAACCTTGACAAAGAAAGTGTTAAGTCCTTTGGGGGCAGTAATGAGTACAGCACCCAGAGCAACCGATGTCATAGGCTCGATAAACACTCAGAGTCAAGAATTGCTGGCTAATTCATTAATCAAGCCAAACCCAAATCAAACCCACGCCCATCAAATCATTACAACTCATACTGACCTGACTGTAAGTCTACAGGACAGAGCAGAACTGCCCCATTAGGGTTCTGAGGTTGTAAATCTTTACAATAGACCTAGGAAATAAACTATACAGATGTACTCATCATACATAATGGACACATGTACACTCACCAAGACTGTTACCACTAATCAGTGCCTTTTGGGACTTGTACACAATTTCAAAGACAGCAGGAAGAATAGTATAAAGTTATTCCTACTTCAAAATTAAAAATGTGTTAAAGACTAGTTTTAAAAAAATCACTGCGCAAATGTAATCATGGCATTTACAAGAGGCAGAAGAGCTACTAGTCAGTATCAAACCATTCTTAAAGGTAGCAACTCTACTTGGAGTTTTGTAGTCAACTGCTTCCTAATTAGTGTATAGGATTTGTTGTTGTTGTTGTTGTTAAGTGCCATCGAGTCGGTTCTGACCCATAGCGACCCTGAACAGGGTTTCCGAGGCTGTAAATCTTTACGGGAGCAGAAAGCCTCATCTTTCTCCCGCGGAACAGCTGGTAGTTTCGAACTGCTGACCTTGTGGTTCACAGCCCGATTCGTCATCACTACGCTACCAGAAGTGTATAGGGTTTATTATATAACATACAAATACCACCAAAAATTTAGTGACTTTTATTGAACTTGAATATTGAGCCATTTTAGAACTGATGTGCTGGTAAGTAGTGGTGATTTTACTCTTTATGATTACTTTCATCATGCCCAGGGCCAACTGTCTGGAAAATACACCGAAAGACATTCCCTTTAGAAAGGACATATGAGTCAAAAAGTAAATTGTATTTAAATATATAGTTCTCCTATATTGCCCACACATGCATACATATGTTGAAAGCAACTGATGTTCTAGAGAATACTGGATAAATTCTATAAACTCTAAAGAATTACTAAGTAAATGAATACTTGGAGCTAGAATTCAGCTAACCACTACAAATATAAAACAATGTAAAAGTAAAATACTGACAGCTACTGACTAAGGTACTAATATAATAGAGGAGTGTTTTTGTCAAGTACTGCCAAGTTGGTTCTGAATCATAGCAACCGGTGGGTTTGAACTGCCGACCTTGAGGTTAGTAGCAGTGGTGGTGGTAGTTATGTGCCAAGGAGTTGATTCTGACTCATAGCAACCCTGTATAGGGTTTCTGAGGCTGCAAATCTTTATGGGAGCAGATAAGCCTCATCTTTCTCACAACTGGTAGTTTTGAACTACTGACCTTGAGGTTAACAGCCCAACTCGTAGCCACTTCACTACCAGAGCTCCTTGTTAGTAGCAGCGGAGGTATTATTAAGAAATAAAAAAAAATTCTAGTTTGTTTCCTTTCACAAACTACATTTTTGCTTCACTCTACTTAAACGATTATTTTATGATTAAAAGGGAACTTTCTTGATCACACATTATTCACAGGAAAAGTCAAGCATACATATTTGATAAAATTGTCTTTCAGGACAAAATTCTGATAAAATTCATAAACATTTTAGATGACTGATGAAAGCAATCATTCCAAGTAAATTTCTGTAGTCACCATTACACACCGACAGTTGTTAGTTCTAAAAGAACATAATATTCTAGATCAATGAAAGTCAGTAACTCATTACAAACTATGAACTCAATTTTTGGTGATATTTATATATACAAATGAAAATCAAAAAAGAGAACTGGACAGAAATACAACTGTTATGATTTGCTTATGATCCATAATCTCACAAAATTATGAAACCCTCAGTGACAAGAAAATAATCACTGCTATTCTGTAGCATAATGGGTACGAAGAAGGCCGCTAACCTCAAGGTTGACAGTTCAAAACTACCAGCTGTTTCGTAGGAGAAAGATGAGGCGTTCTGCTCCCGTAAAGATTTACAGCCTCAGAAACCCTGTGCAGGGTCACTATGAGTCGGAATCAACTCCATGGTACTTAACAACAACAACAATTCTGTCTTGGGAGTCCTGGTGTGGCACTGTGGGCTAGTGTGCTGGGCTGCAAAGTTGGTTTGAACCGCAAGGTCGGTGGTTCAACCTCACCAGCTCGTCCTTGGAAACCCTATATGGGTTGCTATAGGTCGGAACAGACTCGACTGCACTTAACTTACACATTCTTTCTTGGGAGGAACCCTGGAAACTTAGTGGATTACAAGCTGTGCTGCTAACTTCAAGATCAGCAGTTCAAATCTACCAGTAACCATGGAACAAAGATGAGGCTATCTGCTTCCATAAAGACTTACAGCCTTGGAAACCCTATTTTGTTGTTAGGTGCCATCAAGTTGGTACCGACCCATAGCAACCTTATGCACAGCAGACCGAAACACTGCTCGATCCTGGGCCAACCTCACTACTGTTGCCACGCTTGAGTCCATCAATGCTGCCACTTGGCCAATCCGTCTCACTAAGAGTTGGAACTGACCTGAAGGCACACCACCACCATTGTCTTGGAAGAAGAACTGCCAGAAAGCTCATGTGTTCACTGGCCACACTATCAGAAGGGGCCAGTCTCTAGAGAAGGGCACCATCATGTTTGCTAAAACAGAAAAGTAGCAAAAAAAAAAAAAAGAGTAAGGCCCTTAATGAGCCGGACTGACACAATGGCTGCAACAATGGGCTCAAGCAGAGCAGCGATTGTGGGGATGGTGTAGGATCAGGGAAAGCCTCATTCTGTTGTACACAGGATCACTGTGAGCTGGAACAGAATAAATATCAGCTATCAACAAGGTGTGGTGCTGTGGGTTAAGGCGCCAGACTGTAAAGTGGTTTGAAATGCAAGGTCAGTGGTCCATGCTCACCAGCTACTCCTTAGAAACCTTATAGAGGGTCGACTCAATGGGCAGGTGTGGCACTCTGGGTTAATGTGCTGGACTGCAAAGTCGGTTTGAACCTCAAGGTCGACAGTTCATCAGCCACGCCTTGAAAATCCTAGGGTAGCTATGGGTTGGAACCGACTTGATGGCACTTAACAACAGCAACAACAACATTCTACTACCAATGAAAAACAAAAAAAACAACAACGAGTTACTGGCCATTGGAATATTTATTACTTCATAAATATTTTTCAAAAATACTTTTCATCAAAGTAATCACCTTTGTAATGGTTGTTGTTGTTGTTAAGTGCTGTCAAGTCAGTTTTGACTCACAGCGACCCTGTAGAGTGTTTTCCAGGAGCGGCTGGTAGGTTTGAACTGCCGACCTCGAGGTTAGCAGTCCGGTGCTTATCCTATAGCGCCACACCAAGATTCCTTTGTAATGGTATTTTAAATAGTATGACTCTTCCATCTACCACACTATTCTATTCTTTTTGCTCATGAACTTGAACAGGTTATCAAGTCTAATGCAAACTAGTTTTACAGAGAAAGCCTAAGACCAATACATTAAGACTAATATGGTCCCATTTCCCATTTTTTCCTTCCAACAAAAACTTATAAAGGCATCAAGTAACTCTTTAGTATGTATACTTTTTATATTCAGTGCTAAAAATTCTACTGTTTATTCCCTGCTTTGTGTGTCCTGGTTATTTGAAGAAGAACCCTTAGAAATCTTTGACAATAAATGGAACATTAAGAGCATCCTCTTCCTTAATTGTTGAATGCAGATCAGTAAGCAAGGAAGAGGATGCAAACTTTTAAAAAAAGAAACAGTATTGGGCTAAATGCGTATTTCCTTTAAAAAATTCCCCTTTTGTACTACTTGAAATATCGATGATGGTTGGAGATGCTTAAAAGACAACTGATGTGTAAATCTTTGGTATATGGGTTTCTTTGGAACCTTCTCCAAATAGGTACGTGACTACATTTTGATTAAATCAATTATATTTGAAGGAATAAAATGACTCAATTGGAAAATGCTTCTAAGTCATCATATGCACAGGGCTACACTTGGGAAAGTGATTTGTTACTGCAGGTAGATAGCTATTCCTCCCATAATTTTAAGAAAAGCAGTTTAAAATAAAAAATGCAACACGCTAGGTGATCTCTTCTAAATCAGTAAAAACCTTTGGGTTTTTTGTTTTGCTTTGTTTTTCTCTTTCTGTTTCCAGATTAACTGAGAAGAGGGTATAGCAACTGAATTAGAACACAAAGCCCTCTTACTAGTGCATAGCGCAGCCTTTGTTAGGAGAATGATTTCTTTCAAACTCAGTGGAACAACCAGTACTATTTCTATAGCACTTCCTTCTAGCTGGTGGAAAGGCATGCTAACTGGGATACTTAGAATGAGGAAGAATGACTTCCTGACAAATGTAGCTTTTCCTCTCTATGCTTCTATTGCTAGGAAACAACTCAGTTCAATGAAGGTTGGCATGCCTACTAGGTATAAGCTAGGCAACAGGGATACAAATACAAAGTAGAATAAAGAAAAGATAAATAAGACAGATGAGATTCCTATTCTTCCAGACAAATAGACTATCAGGAACACAACACTATCTACTCTAAAGGAAGTATTTAATGCACTATACATAACTAGTTACAAGTATGGAGCGAGAGCCATTCTTAATTTTAGCTGGCTAGGGGAGTCTTGGACAGATCCACAGGAGGTGATGCCTGAATAATTTTAAAAGAAGATTAATAACTTTTATTATTATTTAATATACTGTGTAATATGATACATATTTAATATAAACAGTAATATACACTTTTCCAAGTGTAGCCTTGTGATAATAATAATTTTTAAAGAATAATTTTAGCATAATCTTCTGTTTGGGAGATATTCCAGACAGAAGAGACTGTTTTGGTGAAAATAATGTTCTATAAATAACTAAACATTTTATGATTCTGCACAGTTGAGAAAATGCTACAGATAAAGCAAAGTTAAAGTGTCTATTTAAAGTAAGACTTCTCAGAGTCTCTAATAAAAGACCTATGCATATCATAATTTTCCAAAGGAAAATGCGGGTATGCAGCATTCCCTACAATTACTGGGCATGGAAGTTCCTTTTCAGAAAAACATTTTGATAGTGCGGTGGTCCTTGAATATACTGTGAGAAATCTGGATCTCCTGGATCCTCTCTCCAGTCTCTTCTGGCTGCAGTAAGTCAGGAACTGCCACCAGCTGTCTTCCTATGTGACTTCTTAACATACCATAGCATTTAGCATGTGCTCAGTGCAATTAAGATTCCAAGCTCAGCATGCAAATATAAAAAGGAAAAGAATATCTGATGACAGCTAAAGAGACCAGAAGGTCTTCCAGGTAAGAACCCATCAAAGTAAAGTGAGTGCCAGACATCCAAGTCTGGCCCAATCCAGCTGCTAGGAGAGGTCAGAGTTGTCACTAAGTTTTGTTCCTGGCCAAGTCCACTCACTAGCTATACTAAGGATGTATGTTATGTCTGGAGCGAAGACAAAGAAGCCACGAAGAAAAAGCACTTGACAAACCACATTCTCTAAAAATCCCTGTATGAAGAGGGATTTGGAAAGCCTTTATCAGGAAAGAAAAAGGGACTTGGGGCACAGCCCTCATCTCACAGCAAAAGCCCCTGACTTCTGGCCCAGTGGGACAGCGGCGTATCTTCAACACTGGCACTACATGATGGGTGGGCAGGCCAGAACAGAAGCTGCGAAACCAACGTGGTTGAGGAAGACGATGGCAATGGCTGGGATGGCCCTGCTCTCTGGGGAAGGCTGCAGCGCCAATGACCTAATGTATTCACCAGCACGTACAAGACCCACACGTGGCAGTTTAGGAAGCAATGAGGTGCAGGCATTACTGATGGTTTGAACTGCAAGATTGGTCGTTCAAGCTCACCAGCCGCTCCTTGGAAACCCTCTCTCTAGAGGATCGCTATGGGTCGGAACCGACTGAACAGCACTTAACAACAACAACCGTATTAAATGAAGGAGCTCTGGTAGTGTAGTGGTTACAAATCAGGCTGCTAATCTCACGGTCAGCAGTTTGAAACTTCCGTGGGAGAAAGACGAGGCTTTCTGCTCCCGTAAAGATTTACAGCCTCAGAAACCCTACGCGGGTCCCTATGAGTCAGAACTGACTCCGTGGCACATAACAACAATGGGTGGGAGGAGGGAGGAGCTTCAAAAATTTTGTGGAAAAATTCCATTATCTTTCCATTTCATTTTTCCATGAACTTTTTGAAGTCCTTTAATATGTAAGGAGTGCTGGTGGCACAGTGGTTAAGTGCTTGGCTACATACTCACCCAGTGGCCCCTTGGGAGAAACACCTGACAATCTGCTTCCATAAAGACTATAGTCTAGAAAAGCCTATGGGGGACTTCTAGTCTGTCACATGGTGTCACAATGAACTGAAAACAGATTCAAACGCACCAAACAACAGCAATGAAAAATGCTTAAACAGCCTTCCATTAATTTCCTCTGTAAAACAGGTCATAATAATAGCTAATACTTATGATGCACTGCTATGGATTAGAGTTGTTGTTGTTGTTGTTATGTGCTGTGGAATCGGTTCCGACCCATAGCGACCCTGTACAGGGTTTCCGAGGCTGTAAATCTTTACGGGAGCAGAAAGCCTCATCTTTCTCCCACAGAGCAGATGGTACTTTCGAACTGCTAGCCTTAAGGTTCGCAGCCCGATTCGTAACCACTACGCTAATGGATTAGAGTACATCCCTCAAAAATACGAGTTGTGAATCTCCTAACCTCGATGCCTGTGGTTATAATCCCCCTTGGGTATGGCCTGTGTGTTTTTATGTCAATAAAGTTGGATTAGTATACGGCATACCTGGAGTCAACCTCTTTAAAGATATAAAATGAACAGATTCAGCAAGCAGAGATGAGAAAGGGAAGCCACGCTCTTAGAGAACTCTAGGAAACAGGACGCAGAAGCTGAAGAGCCCAGGCCCTCCCTCCAGTGTTGACAGAGAGAAAAGGCCTTCTCCTAGAGATGGTGCTCTAAATTCAGACTTCTTTCTAGCCTAGTAATCTGTGAGAAAGGAGCCTGGTGCATAGTGGGTTACACAGGTCAGCAGTTTGAATCTACCACCAGGTGTTCTGTGGAAGAAAGATGAGCCCGTGAAGATTTATAGCTTCGGAAACCCTATACAGACTCGCTAAGCGTTGGAACCGACTTGACGGCACACAACAACATAGGGCAGGTTGGAGCCCTGGTGGCACTGTGGGATAAGCACTGGAATGTTAACCGCTAGGTCGGTGGTTCAAACCCATCAGTAGCTACTAGGAGAACGATTTGGCTTTCTGCTCCCAAAAGGATTTACAGTCTTGGAAATCCTATACAGGGTCACTAGGAGTTGGAGTCAAACTGAAGGCAGTGGGTTTGGTTTTGGTTATAGGACAGATTAGAATTGACAGATTAGAATCTACTCCCAAAGTAGACTGCCATATCTTCTTCTCACTAAGCAGTCGGTGAAACCCAAACACTGACAATTTTAATCAGCAGCCCAGTGCTTAACCCACTGCACCACCGGGCTCATGCAAGTGGATGGAGGACCAAATCATTAGTAAATTATTACCAACATCAGTTAATCTCAGTAAATCCGGGAAGGCAGGGTTCAGTGAACAGTTGAGATTATGCTGACTAGGTTGGTCTCCATTTCTCCCTCCTCTTCTCTTTATAAAGGAGTCCTGGTGGTGTAGCATGTTGAGAGTTGGGCCGGTAACCGCAGGTCAGCAGTTCAAGTCCACCAGATATGCAGTAGGAGAAAGAGGAGGCTTTCTGTTTCGTAAAGTCTTACAGCCTTGGAAACCCTATGCAGGGTTACTATGAGTCAGAACTGATTCGACGGCACATCACCACCACCATTTAAATTAGTTGGCAGTTCAAACCCACCAGCCACTCCCTGGAAACCCTATACAGGTTCACTATGAGTCAAAACTGACTCAACTGCACTTACCAACAACAATACACTGTGAGAAAATAAATGTCTCTTTGTCAAAGTCATCCTCTTGTAGCGCTTCTGGTAGAGCAGTACTTGCTAACTAAGCCATGAGCTTCCTGTGTGCCAGACACACAGCTTTCACATCACACAGCCGATTATTAAATCTATACTTTATGGAGTGCCTCTCTTGTACCAGGTAGTACGCGCTCCACACAGTGGCTCTAAGCCTCATACTGGGCTGCTGTGAAGTGCCACTGAGTTGGTTCCAACTCAGAGCGACCCTGTACAGGGTTTCCAAGGAGCAGCTGGTGGGTTTGCATTACCCCACAGCGCCACACCAGGACTCCAGTCCTAGAAGGGGGTTTTCCCTGATGGCTGAACTTTTCTTGCACTGATGGCTTGCTTGAAATTCAAATAGCCCAACCGTTCATTTTGTTTCTGCATGCCCTTCTTTCAATAAGAAACTTCTGTTCTCCCAGCAGTTCTGGATTGGTCTGCATGTTTTTTCAAGAAGGAATGTCCCAACCCAAAAGGTTCTGGGTGGGGCTCAGGGTTCCACCTAAAGCTCCATACTCTACAAAGGCTTACCAAAGAAGCCTATTTCTCTGGGCAAATTCTAACTCTTTCTTTAAGCAAATCCAATCCATTATAGACTGAAGATGGACTTTCTGTAATCATAATTACCAATATTCATTTCTATCACAAATAAATGTCTATTTTACATTACTAGGCAAGGGAAACCAATATCCACAAAAATATTTTCCCCTTCTTTACCTATTCAGCCTATGTCTCAATCCACATATCTACTCACAGAACTCTGTTGTTCCAAGGTTGTATATAAATCACTATTTACCTCTATCCTACTTAGTCCATGCATACCTCCCTAAATCTTCTCCTATCTTCATTGTTCATCTGCCAACCTCCCTATTCTTGTGTATTGTCCTCCCCCTCCTTGTATATTGCTCTCTGGTCACTAGAGTTAGCATGTGTTTACCCTCTAGCTAGTGAATTACTCTCCCCACCCTTCTACCCCTGATAACCATCAAAGAATGTTTCTTTTAGTATGGAAACCTTTTCTTAAGCTTTCACAATAATGGTCTCATACAATATTTATCCTTGTGTGACTGGCTAATTTCACTCAACGTAATGCCCTCCAGGTTCATCCATGTTATGAGGTGTTTTTTTTTTTGCAGATTTTCTTCCAGGTTACATAGTACTCCACCATGTGTATGTACCAAAGCTTGTTTATCCATTCTTCCATTGATGTGCATTTAGGCTGTTTCCATCTTTTTGCTATTGTGAATAGTGCTGCGATGAACATCGGTGTGCATATATCTACTCGTGTCCTGGCTCTTATTTCTTGGGGGTCTATACCAAGTACAGGGATTGCTGGGCCATAAGGCATTTCAATTTCCAACTTTCTCAGGAAGCACAAAACCATTTTCCAGAGTGGTTGTGGCGCTGTAGGATAAGCAATGGACTGCTTAACTGCAAGGTCGGCAGTTCAAACCAACAAGCCATCCCTTGGAAACTCTACATGGGCACTTAACCACCACAAAAGTGGATTCTTAATCAAGGTACTTAATCTTTCTGCAAGAGTTTCTCATCTGCATAATGTGGGTACTGAGAACTGGTGTGGCACAATAGGATCATGCACCAGACTGCTCCTTGGAAACCCTATACAGGGTCGCTATGATTTGGAAGCGACTCAACGGCACTTAAGCACAGGACTGAAACTTAAAGGGAGCCCAGAGCAGCCTAGTATGCTTGCTGGTGACCATCTGGGCCTACTTGTGAGTGGAAGTGGGGGAAATGCAGCAGTGAAGATCTGGGCTGAGGCTGGTCATGTTCCATTTATACCCATTGACCTTGAGATGAGAGAGAGGAAGAAGAAAGGCTTGTTGGTCTGAAGTTTAGGGAGGCAAACTCCTGAGTTCTTGGGCACGGATCTAATCAGTCTGCTGGTCTGAAGTTGTAGGGAGGTATGCGTGAACTCCCAAACTTGCAGATAGTAATTTGAACTAGCTTGGATGGATAACTGACCAGATGAAGATTGTTGTTTGTTAGTGCCGTCAAATTGGTTCCGACCCATAGTGACCCTGCATAGGGTTTCCGAGCAGCAGCTGGTGAACTTGAATTGCCAACTTTGAAGTTCAAACGAACTTTATAGTCCAATGCATTAACCTACAGCGCCACACCAGGACTCCAGATGAATATATAGATGTTTAACAATGTGTGCAAGCAAGTGTAAATTGCTACAATTTGATGAACTGGACTTTTGCTTATGGATGCAGTTGCTCAAAATTCCAACTGGAATATTAGGATTCCTCATATCAAGGTAAAAGCTTGTTTCCTCAGTGTACTGGGTTGATCACGATGAGCAATTTAGACACTGGCAATCAAAAATTGGGGGTAGGGGGAGGCTGTAAAGGCATGAAGTGGCTGTCTTACAATCTTTTATAAGTGTGCTTACTTTCAAAATGACGGGGCAAGGTAGAATAATCCCCACTGAAGAGTTTTCCTTTTTTCCAGATGGATCTGGTGAAAGGAGCTGAGGGATGATGGTGATAGGATTTTATGATTCAATTGTAACTAACTGTTAACAGGATTAATTGTGATTGTCACAACTGTAATTGGCAAAGATGTGTATATAAAAGTGGGGAGTAACTTTTTCATTCAGGAACAGAGGATCCCAGGACCATCAAGGAAGAGCATGAGTGGAGGAGTGTGAGATCCAACCTAGAAAAACAGTGACAGCAGAGGCAGTGGCAGAGACGGTGGCCTGGAGAGACAGAGCAGCTGCTGGCTCTAGGCCCATGGACTAAATAAGGCTGTGTTCCTGTGGGAAGGAGGCTGACTGGCAGAACATGCCCTTTGGACATTTAAATACATATACTTTCTGTTTTGTAGTATACACCAAATGTTTTTGCTTTGTTCATTTGTGAAATATAAGGAGGACGCAGGATAACTGTTACTGAAGGGAGGGGATTGTAATCATTGAGAAGAAACAAAGTGTATGATTTGTGGAATGTAAACATGATCTTGTCTATAAACTGTCATTCAATTCACAATTAAAAAACTAAAAACTAAAACTAGAATCCATAGAAAGGGGGCCTTCTATGATATGTAACCTCCTAACTTCTTTTTTAAATGCCTTATTTGGAAAGCAACTCTTCTTCTAATTTGAGTTGCTAATCATGTTGACTAACTAGAAAACCCTGAAGACTTGTAGAAGTTAACATGTGGGGTGAGGAGGAGGTCTGGGAGGACAGAGAAGGTGGCAATGACTCTCGAAAACAAAATTCTTTTAAATAAAATATACGTCTACATACACCCAACTGCAAAAAATATGGCACAGCATTGTTGTTGTGAAGTGCCGTCAAGTCGGTTCTGACCCATAGCGACCCTGCATAGGATTTCCAAGGAGCAGGTGGTGAGCTTGAACTGCTGACCTTGCAGTTCAAACAGCTTTACAGTCTAGTGTATTAACCCACAGTGCCATCCCAGGACTCCTACGGCACAGCGTTGTTGTTGTTGTTAAGTACCGTGGAGTTGGTTCCGACTCATAGTGACCCTGCACAGGGTTTCAGAGGCTGCAAATCTTTACGGGAGCAGAACGCCTCATTTATTAAATAAAGGTGAAGATTTTATAGCTGTTCATTGTACTATTTGCTAACATTTTCCCTCTGTATTTTTCTGCATGCTTGAAATATTTCTTTAAAAATAAAGACGTGCCATGGAGTTGTACTGTCGAGACAGTTCTGACTCATAGTACAGCTAGCGATCCTATGCACAACAGAACAAAACACTGCCCAGTCCTGTGCCAGCCTCACAATAGTTAGTTACACTTGAGCTCACTGCTGCTGCCATTGTGCCAATCCATCTCATTGAGAGTCTTCCTCGTTTTCCTTAACCCTTCACTTTACCAAAACATGATGTCCCAGACTGAACTCTATTATAAGAGGCTTCATGGAACTAATGGGAAATAACAAAATTAGGGAGGTTGGAAATTAAGTCACATTCTTGACTACATGATTAACAAACGACAAGATCTTAAACAATTCACAACCTTTCTGTATCTCAAGAACCTCAACTACAAAATCAGATCAGAGTACAAGATGATAATTTAGGACTACCCAATGTAAACATTTTTTATTTATTTTTGATTAACAATTATTATTATGCTAAATCTAGCGATTACCTTCTTCCAACATTTTATTTGCATAAAATATTCTTTGTCATTCTTATAGTGTTGTTAAGTGCTGCTGAGTCGGTTCTGACTCAGTGACTCTGTATAGGGTTTTTGAGGAGCAACTGTTAGGTTTGAACTGTTGACTTTGTGGTTTGATGTCTAGTGTTGATCCTACAGCACTACGCCAGGAGTCCTATAATGTAGTTTTTGTCAAGTGCTGTTGAGTTGGTTCTGGCTCACAGTGACCCTATATAGGGTTTCCAGAATTCCTATAGTGTCGTGGTACTGGACTGCAAGTTGGTTTGATCTGCAAGGTTGGTCGTTCAAATCCACCAGCTGCTCCTTGGAAGCCCTATACAGGATTGCTATGAATCAGAACCAACTTAACGGCACTTAACAACGACAACAGTGACACAGTTCCCAGCATTTTTCAGATGTGAGAATCCTTTCTTATGTTTCCAACATATCTATGGAGCCCTGGAGTGGCAGTGTAAGATCATACTGACTACTACCCACAAGATTGGCGGTACAATCTCACCAGCCACTTCCTTGGAAACCCTATATAGGGTCACTATGAGTCGGAACCCACTCAACAATACTTAACAACAACAACAACCTACATGTGGATTTGCAGATTCTTGTGATAACTCAGACTGGGAAATCCTGCAACACGATTTCAAATTTGGTATCCAAAATATTCACCATCCATTCAAACTTGTTACTAAAAAGAGAAAATGCTATGTATAAGAAACTGTGTCAAAACTCTCTCATTAAGCTCATCCAACTGTCAAGATGAACATTTGAGATTTTAAGGTTGTTTTACATTAAAAACATTAACACTTCTAGTCTTTTTTCAAAGGACTGAACCACAAGTTTCTCTTCCTTAAAAGACACAAACACCATTTTGCATGTTTAAGTGCTATGAGTCAAAAAATGCATAGCAGCCCAAAATGAGAACCGGAACTTGGTGGCTCTTTGGCCTGGCCAGGTCTCAGTTCCAGTTGGTGATGATAATCAGAATTTTAACTCTGGGTCCAGCAGCCACAAAGCCTATTGTTCTCACACTAGAGTTAATTTCAGAAATGTTTATTCTGTGTCAATTCACAGAAATAAGTAACGATTTGCTTTTTCTAAATGAAGAAAAGCTGGGATACAACTTCTGCAACATTTAATGAATCATACTAGCTTTGTGCTTCATCTGAATACAATTACTAAAATTGTGTTTTAGTAATGGTTAAAAATGTTTTCTTTCTATATTATTAAAATTATGTTTTCAAAGAATACTTTACATTCAGCCAATTAAAATACTCATTAACTAGCATGAATAAATGTATGCCACTGCAACCTACACTCTACACTGGCACAGAAAGTACCTAACCTATGAGTAGCCACACATTGGGTGTTTAGGACTCAAGCTTGATATCACGTGGCTTAGAAAACACAAGTATTTTATATGAAAGGAATTCTGATACCTTATTCTATATATATCACATATATACATGGAGCCCTGGTGGCATCGTGGGTTATGCACTGGGCAGTTAACTGAGAGGTCAGCAATTCAAACCCAACAAGGGAGAAGAATGAAACTGATCTGCTCCCATAGAGATTCACAGTCTTGGAAACCAAAGAGGCAGTTCTACTTTCTCTACAGGTTCACTATGAGTTGGAATCAACTCAATGACAGTGGGTTTGGGGTTTACACTTACACACATACGTAGTACTATTTTTCATTTCAAGATCTTATTACAAAATTTCATCCCTCAGTGCGTGCTGTATGGTTAATCTGTGTATCTGAAGGTATAAATCTATCTAGCATGTAGTCCACCTTCTTTAAAACACTTTCTTCTTGCAAAGGCCAACAAACAAAGAGAAAAATCTTGAGATAACAGATGCCTAGCAATTCTGGTAGCATAGTCGTTACGAATTGGGCTGAGAACTGCAAGGTCAACAGTTCGAAACTAGCAGCTGTTCCACAGGAGAAAGATGAGGCATTCTGCTCCTGTAAAGATTTACGGCCTCAGAAAGCCTGCACAGGGTCACTACGAGTCGGAACCAACTCCACGGCACATAATAACAACAGCAACAGCAATAAATTAAACCTAAACACCAAAAATGTACCAACATACTACAAACAACAGCTATGTACGATTCTCAACTAAAATCCTTTACTTTGGGTACTGATGGGTTTATTGATGTTTGCATTCTCACTCTTCCACTGATAATAGTATTACTAGAAAATACCAAAAATCATTATCAAATGCATTACTCTGAAGCAGGTCTTTGAGCTAGTAACCTGACCTCAGGAATCCTCACTCACCCACCATTCAAATGATTTACCCTGAGCCATGCTCAATCTCTGTTCTATTATTATCCCCTAGGAGATTTCTCCATCCTCCTCAATTATTCCTTGTCATAGTAATTCCCGCCCCCCCCCCCACCATTCCCTACCTCATTAAGCATTCTTGTTGTTGTTGCTGTTAGGTGCCATCCAGTCTACACTGACTCATGGTGACCTTATGCACAGCAGAACGAAAATACCCAGCTTAAAATAAACAAAAAAACTTTGGACCACAGCAAGTAAATTAAAATGAGGGAAATGTTCTGAAATTAACAAATTACTAAATCATGCTTATGTTTATGTTTTGTTTCTACACTTATTTTGGAGGCATAAATTCTCTCTAAGAATACTAGTTGTCTAGTTAATCCATTGGAAGATGGGGTTAGGAATCACTCTAGGCACAACTTCTTTGTTCATTGTCTGGCATAAGCTGCCTACTAGAGTTCACCGTAAACAGCACACCACACATGGTGGGAGAAACTAAGAATCCAAACAGCATCCTAGGAATAGAATGGGAGATTCAAACTGCCATTCAGTAGGTGGCACTCTTTCCTTTAAAATGTAACATGGGCAAATGTTCACATAAAATATGTCAGCTGCCTACAAGGGAAGGCACATTAACTCCAACATCCTGTCCCAAATATAGGCTCAACTATTAAGTAATTTCTTCCTCATTCCAATAGAATTCTGGAGTTCTTCAGATATATTTCAATTTCTTTAAAATCTAGCAAAAGTTTGTTGTTCTTTTAAAGCTAGCGAAAGCTGTTAATTTAGTAAATCTAGGTAAATTCATTTATCTTAAACTGACAAGTTTTGTCTTATGATTTACCCTGGTGTGGCACTGTGGGATAAAGCACTGGACCACAAGGTCAGCTGAACCACAGGGTAAGAGGTTCAAGCTCACCAGATGCTCTTTGGAAACCCTATACAGAGTAACTATATTTATGAGTCGGTACTGACTTGAACTGCACTTAAAAACAGCAGCAACATATTTCAAACAGCCCTAACAGAAAGCTTGACAGTGGAGGCTTCAATAAGTATATCATATTAGGAATAAATGAATGGAATCTTTCTTTTTGGGCAAGGCCTATGTCTTACTCATCTTTGTATCTGCCTTCCCACTACCCATATTTCAGAAGTGGTGACCCTCAAATGTGTGGTACATGATGTAACAGGCTGTGAGGAAGCACTACGTTTCCAGTATGAGTTTACAGACCAGAATTATCTCTAAGGTGTAAATACACTGCACTGAGGCAGGCCTTTGTGTAAGCCACCTATCCTATAGTTTCTATGTGGTCCCAGAAAGACAGAAGCAGGTAAGGACCATGGCCGTAGTCTTATTTATATTTTAGTGAAAAAAAACTTTCTCATGTCAGTAATTCTGTTAATGCCTGTTGATTTTCCTGTAGTCAGCAGGAGTAAAAGTCCTTGAAAATCCCAAAAGGCTTTGTGCCTGGACGGGGGGTGGGTGTGGGTTGGTGGGAGGGGAGACAGAGGCCATAGGATTGCATCCAATTAGGAAAGCAACCTAGAAGGAAGAATAGACTGGCTGAGGGGTCAGAGAATGGGGTGAGTTCAGGGAAGGGGCAGTACTAGAGCCCCCAGTGCAAGTTCCTTATAACCAGACTCTCCTAGTTTAGAGGAAGAAAGAGAAAGGGCAGCTGGCAGGGTGCATTTGAAACTACAACATAAACATGAAAACAATCTACTACTCGTAAAATGTCCATTTTATATTAAGATTTGGGAGAAAGATACTTTTATTAAAACACATATACACTATGACTGAAGTATAAGACTCAAATGTATATAATGTAAAACATGAGAATTAAGATAGAATCCAGTTTGTTCCTTGTCCCAAGTATTTTCAGAATGTCCGGCTACACAGGAAGTTCCCGAGTCCTTTCCCTGTTCAACACTTCAACAGAATTTCAAGGGTGGAAGGCCAAGAGTCAGCATTTAGCTAAAGCAAATATTCTTAACAAGTTTTCATTACAATAGGTTCACATACACAGGAGTTGACAAAACCACAACGAGTCATCTATTACATAAAAAGTCACTCTCCCTACATGAGGCACAGGCAGGAGGGACTGTATGATTGCAAAGTATCAGCCATATCTCTAAGAAGCCCTGGTGGCCCAATGGTGAATCACTCGGCTGCCAGCCAAAAGACTGGCACCTTGAACCTATCCAGTGACCCTGCAGGACAAAGACCTGGCAATCTGTTTTTGTGAAATTTACAGCCAAGAAAAGCAACAGTTCTATTCAGTCACATGGGGTTGCGATGAGTCAGAATTCACTCAGTGGCACCCAACAACAACAATACCTAACAACAACCTTATCTCTAATAAGTTTTAAATTCTGATACTTCATTACTACTATGAAAGTAACTTTAGATGACCTCACCAGTGTATCGTGGGACCCCAACAGGAGCCTGACTACCAGTAAGGCACATATACTGACCAAGTTAAAATGTGGGCAGTGTCAGTACGTCTATGAGGTAACTCAAAGGGACTATTAGAAGAGGGATAACACAAACAGATTTTCTGAACAACAGATTTTCAGAACATGGGACAAGAAAGATCACTTTAAAAGCACTTTAAAAGGAATTTTCACATAATCCTAAAGGCAAAACATGAGGGAAAAAATGTGCAGGTAGAAATCCTGAAATAAGTTCTGGGCATGCTTACAGTTATGTTTTTTTTGTTAGGCTGACTCTTTATGTGTGTAAAGGTTTTTGTCTGTTTTGTAGAATGGTATATTCCTATTGCCTAGCAATTCCTAGTGGTGTATAGTCACTTCTTAATAAACTTACTGAATGAATAAATATTTTGATATACCATTAGCTGCAACAAGTTCAATATAGAGAAAACTGCTATTCACATATTTTATACCTCAAAACATGGGAAACTTCCAATTACAGACTGTCTTCCTGGTGACTGTATCTTGATAGATGTCAGTGTTCTAAAAGAGACTGCCCACTATGTAACAACACGGTAATGACACCTCCTCCTCTCCTTGCTCCATCTCCTCAGCCTAAAGCTCTATCTCCTCTTCTTATCTTAAAATAAAAACCAACCAAATAAAACCCCAAAACACTTCTTAGCCTTTGCAAACCCTCTGGCTCTGCCTCTCTTCCCCTCTTCCTTCTCCACCAGCATCTGAAGAGTAGATTCCCCACTTACCATTTATGCCTGTCTTCTCTGAAAGTGCTCTAGAGACAGCTCCCATGCAATGCCCAGTGAAATCTGCTACTGCTGGCCATTCTCTCCTTAGAAAATGTCCTTTTCGCTGGCTTGCTGGCTCCCCCGACTCTGTAGTGTCTCAGGCTCATTTGCTGTGTTCCTTTGGCTCACCTGGGAAATGCTGGCATTCCTCAGAGAGGTACCTGAGCTAGAATCTCTCCACTATCCTTTCATATGTGCTGGTATCAGCCTGGAACTATCTACCAAGGGATGAAAATCGCCAAGAGGAATGATTTATACATTCCTCAATTCTTGGCACTTGTGCAAAGAGTCTGAGTAGCCTGAGATTCAACTGAGTAAAGTTAGCATTAGAAAGACTGACTGATGAGAAGCCTTGAAACTTACATCCTAAACATGGAATTACCATTTTCAAGACAGGAACACTGAAATCATTCTTGATTTTCTTTTGCAGGGGGGTGATCGATGAACATTTTAAATAAAAGGGATTTCTTAAAGCTCAATAGTCTTTCTTATCTTCATTGCCTGCATCATTTGTACACTCAAATAATAGCCCAGAGCCCATGAAATTATCCTTATATCCAGGGCATACACAAATGGCATTAAATCCAGGTAGAACTCAGAACTACTCTTCCATTTTATTCTAGAGTTCCTTATGAAACGAGTTAGAAGAAACCAGTTAGTGCTTGAGTACGCAGGATGAAAACATCTTGCCCTCTCCACCCGTTAGCTTTTATTTAGAGATGATTCAGTAGCATACACACAGAATGCACACAGTAGATGGATCAGTAAACTGAGGTGAAATGATGGTGTCTGTTTCCATAAGCATCACCTATGTAACACTTACACGACACTACCAAGCGCATTATTATTAAAGAACAAAAATACTGGAATGTCAGATAAAAAAAAATATTTATCTTGCCTTGAAGATTTCAGTTTTACCTGAGTGAACTAAATTCAAAGATAATCTCCTTTCTTGGGAGATTATGCAAAGAATTTTCTCTGAACACTAAGCTCTTTTTATTTTCAAAGAAGATACCTGGTGAACACAGAATAAAGGTTCTACACTTAATGGGCAGACATTTAACATGTATCGCTAGTAGAGAAGGAGGATAAATAAATGTGTGGTGCTGTGGGTTACTGCGCTGGACTGCAAGGTTGGTTTGAACCAGCCGCTCCTTGGAAACCCTATACAGGATCACCATGGGTTATAACCAACTCGATGGCACTTAACAATAATAATACATTTAGCACGAACTTCATATTGAACCCTCGTCTTAGATATTAATATTGCTACCCAAATTAATAGCTAGGCATCTCCAACAGTTAAAACACAACAATTTAAAAAATGCTGAAGTATGACTTGAGCTTTAATTTAAAATGATTAGAAATGAAAACTAGGTATTTTTTACACAGTTCGTTTATAAAAAGCTCTCATAGCTATGTATGTTATTGTTGTTGTTAAGTGCTGTCGAGTCAGTTCGACTCATAGTGACCCTGTATAGAGTTTCCAAGGCTTTAATCTTAGCAGAAGCAGAAAGGCTCACCTTTTTCCCACAGAGTGGCTGGTGGGATCGAACCATGGACCTGGTGGCTCACAGTCCAGTGCTTATTGTATGGAGCTACTGTGCTCCCCTAGCTTTGTATGGTTGTAAAGAAGTAAGTGTTCAAAGTTTCTGGGATACCCAAGGAAGCTACCTCAGGGCACATCCTATGCCCCATGTGAGCAGAGGAGAGGCAGAGAAGGGAGAATGTGTGATATGCAGAGCTGCGACTCAGAATGCCACTCTATGCCTTACAACTTTAAGGAGCTGGACAAGCCCATGCCCAATTGTAAAGCAGTAATGACAACCTATCTCACAGGTGATGATGAGACAAAATCTGTGACAGTCCTCTATGAAAGGTCAAGTCCTCCACAGTGTTAATAATGGGTACTTAAAACGCAGGGGGGTCTACCAAGCACACTTCTCAACCTGCTGGCAAAAATATGTGTAGTAAGGCAGGCTGGAGTCTGGTGTACTGCTGTAGGATAAGCATACTGGGCTACTAACTGCAATGTCAGCACTACAAACACCCACCAGCTGATGCTTGGAAATCCTAATACAAGTTCGCTTGTATTGGAAATGACCTAACAGAACTTGACGACAATGACAACAACAAAAACAACAACAAATAAGTCTAACCATATTTGTAGGCTGGAGCCTAATCACCCATCCGATCCAGTAAACATTGAAGTCTAAATATATTTATGTTTACAACTCACCTAGTTTTATAAGAACTCACATAACAACAACAAAATTAAGATGTTTCACTATGGATGTTTGAAAGATCTAAACACATCAACCTAAAGTTACCACTAGGTATTTTTTTATTTTATAACTTTTTTACTTCATCATATATTATTTTTTACTTTACCATATCCTATGATATATTTTTCACTTCATCATATATTGTGTAAAGCAGAATGTGTAAAGGCCAAGACAAAAATTGATTGGAGGTGTATCTTGGAGATTCTGTGGGTTCAGTTTCAGACCCTCTCAATAAAGTAAATATTGCTATAAAGCGAGTCACACGTATCTTTTGGCTTCCCAGTGCACATGTTGTGTTTATACCACATTGCTTTCTATTACATGTGCAATGGTGGTGGTGGTGGTGATGGTCTGCTGTGGAGTCAGTTCTGACTCATATAGTGACTCTGTACAGGGTTTCTGAGGCTATAAATCTTTATGGAGCAAAACGCTCCATCTTTCTCCTGTTGAACGGCTGGTAGTTTCGAACTGCTGACCTTCAGGTTAGCAGCCTGACTTCTAACCACTACATTACCAGAGCTCCTTTACATGTACAACAGCATTACAAAAAATTTAAGATATTGTGAGAATTACCAAAATGTGACACAGAAACAGGAACTGAGCACATGCTGTTGGAAAAATGCAGCGGCAGACTTGCTCAATGCAGCATTGTCGGAAACCTTTCATTTGTTTGGTTTTCAAAAGTCAGTTCAAAATGCAATAAAGTAAATTGCAATAAAATAAGGTATGCTTTGATGTAGCTCAAACCCATTTCTTGATTTAAAAAAAAATACAAAAATATGTATTAAAGGTTATCATAAAGGTTGTGAGCACAGGCCTGGAGTCAGACTGCCTGGGTTCACATCCAGACTTCATTACTCACGAACTGAGCGCACTGCGACAAGCTCTGCAACACACTCCGAGTACGAGGCATAGAGACAGTGCTTGCTCAGTGTAATATGATTGTAGTTTCAGACAGGACAAGGATAGAATGCTGTGCTGGCCCTCAAATGAACCAGTCATCATCCTTTCCAGTTCTGGCACTGCACTTGGATTTGTGGCCTTCTGACACTGGCTAAACCTCTCAATGCCCACTTCTACAACATATCCAGTCAGGGTGTTGTCTTTCTTAATTCTAAAATGCTGTGACCATAAATCTTAGTATTTTATGTTTACTCTTCTGAAAGCACTTTCATATCCATCATCATATCGGAACTTTCCAAATTCTGGGACCAGGAAAGGTTATCACTTGTATTTTACAGATGAGGACAGGCAAACTCAAACAATCAAAAAGTAAGCTTCATTGAATGTCCTGTGGGAGTGGTAAGATAGAACTAGGGGCAGGTCTCACAAACCTACCCGATGCTAACACTGAATCCACCACAACCCTGATTAATCAGAGCAGGGTTAAATAGGTTTCCAAGTAAAGAACCTACAATTCCTATCCAGCAGCTAATAGGAAAAAAGAAGAAACTGAATAGATACCTATAAGGAATGCCAAAGCCTCTTGATTTTTAGTTGCAATTTGATTAATTTTAACTGGAAAGGAAACTAGAGCTCTGTATCAGAATAGTTATGGTTTTTAAAGTACTATCTACACTGTCTCACCTTCATGGAGAGTAAGTGGGGCTCTCTTGAAAGGCCAAAGAAGAATTCTCAAGGAATTCATCTGTTGTTTTTGGTTTTTTTTTTCCCAATAGTCCAACATAAGCAATCACTGATATATTGAATTAGGACAGAATGTTCAAAATATTTTTATTTATTTATTTTAATAATGTTTAAACTCTAAAAGAAAAACAGAATGATTCTGAATATTGTTTAATGACTGCATAAGTAAACATGCTACCAATTTTTTGAAATGGCAGTCTACATGCCCAACAGGCAGGTGGTCTGATTAAACTAAATATATGCGGTATCTCCAAAATGCTCATGGGACAATTGAATGAAAAGACAATGGAATTTTTCCACGAACCCTTTGAAGCCTCCTCATAAAGTGAGCTAGGAAAATGTTAAGTTACAAATCAGGGGTTACAAAAGTTTAGAGGAGATTGTAACCATCGCAATGAAACATGAGTGTAAAACCGATGATCTCTCTTGTAAACAAACTATGACTCAATTCACAATAAAAACTAAACCCAAAAAAGAGTAAAACTTCTTCTTCTTTCTGTAAACAAACAAACAAACAAAAAGCTTAGGTCTTGATCTTTGTGATCCATGTGCCTTTCTTAAAATCTGTTGTTGTTCCTTGTTGTAAAGTGGATTCCAACTCTTGGCAAGCCCATGTGTGCAGAGCAGAACTGCTGCAGAGGGTTTTCAAGGCTGTGACCTGTCAGAAAGAGATCGCCAGGCCTGTCTCCTTAGACAACTCTGGGTTCATTCAAACCTTTCAGCTGGCACTTGAGCACTTAACCATTGCACCACCAAGGGACTCCTACCTAGAAAAGCCACCTGACTAGGTTTTATAGCTCATTTGTTCTGGAAATTGAGTCTAGCTGCCACTAATGCCCTCCTGGCTCCTTCTGCTTTCCAGCCCATTCCTGATCAGATCTACCCCCCCAGAGTACTGTCTGCATCTATGCTCTTGCAAACAACTATTGTTCAGGCAAGTCTTATCCACAGGAGCAGTTCATAGAGGATCTCAGTACCCATGCTGGGGGAGTCTGCCCTGATGTTAGTTTCAGCACAGCAGTCAAGCCCTTTATTGCCTAGGGATCCGAGCTGAGTCCTGGGGCTGCTCTCACTTTCCAGAGTTGTAAAGAGAAACTCCAAAATAGGTACTGGGCTGTGGAGAACCAGAAAGCCACAACAGTACTGCCCCTCCACAACCCAAGTGACACATAGAATTCCCAAAGGTCTTAAATCAGTAATGCTCCACAGTGGCCACAGTCTCTGAACCCCACACTCACACAGATGATCATGAAACAACCACAATTTAAACCCACTTTTTTCATACGTAAGAGTTGTGGCAGAAAGAACTATAAAGCCAAAACAATGATATTTTAATGACTTACTGGAAGACAAGTCAGAATTTGAAGAGAGTGACACGTGTGCCTGCCAAAGTATACAGGAAAGAAGACTCTCTCAACACTTTAAAGGTACCATACGGTTTAAGCAGAAACTTTGTAGAAAACATACATGCTGATCTAAAAAGTAAAGCTGTCTTCACGAACTCTTCTATAATACATTAAAAAATATATCAATCCTAGATAAGGTCATAGAAAATCAATCATTGACAGCACACATCATCTTTAGGCTAACTTTTATGACAAAGTTTTAAACTCCGGTTTTAGTCAATATAAAATTTTGCTTATGTGCTCTGACTACACATGAAACCATGTAGTTGGAGCAGAGGCAGAGGTGACCCATTAGTATGAGGGCAGAAAGTATAGGCTAGGAAACGCTGAGGACGATAGTTAATGAATGATTTATAAACATGAAGTTAAAAAATAATAATAATAAAGCACCAAAGGACTAGAGCAAAAAGTGTCAGAATACTGGAATCTTGCATTGAATTCAGGGCAAGTAGCTCCCAGAGTTCCTACAAGGGCCAAGTACCAGGACAACTTAGCAGCATGAAGTAAACAGACAGTATTTTATTTAGCAAGACCTGAGGTGTGTGTGGGGATGAGAGGGGAAGGGTAAGATGGGGAGTATGAGTACGAGGGGGCTTCAACAATTCATGAAAAAATAGAATTAAAAATTACGGAACTTTCTCAAAGAGTTCGAGGCTTCCATGTTTGAGAGGGAGAGAAAAGCAAAGAAGGGACAGACTTGGAAAAACATATCATTTTTGGTTCAGGGTGTGGCTAACTATATACTCTACTTGTTTAAGAAATTTCTAATAATTTATTCTAGTAATTAAAATCTGTAACAGCCAGTATTTTGGGGAGAGTTCATCATTTGAAAATAAAGCATCATACCATATTAATTTTGAACATATTTCTTTAGCAAGATTCTGAATTCAGAGATAAGCTGACTTCAGACACTAATGGTTTTATATCTTATCACCAAAATTTGGCTCAGGAAGTAAGAGGGAGAAGAGAAAGCAAGTTCTTAAGCACAATTTTTTTCTCCTTGATGCCAAAACTGCCTTTATGGACCTGAGCCCAAAGAGAGAAGGCTTTGTTCTCCTATGTCTTTGGCACTATTTAAACCTCTCCTAGCAAATCCTCTTGTGGTGGAGGGAATGTTCTACTATCCACTTATAAAGCTGCAGGAAGATTTCAGTTTGCATTGTGCAGATGACAGTCTGACTGGCTTATGCGCTGGCGACAAAACCTACAGTTTAATCATCACAATAGGCTAGGGGACAGTGCTAAGGTGATCAAGACTCTGGATTCAAAAGGACTTTGCTCTACTCCTTATCACAGCCTTGCAATTGTGTGCTGATAGCACATGCTAAATGGACCTAAATATCTGAAGAACTTTTCACAGCAATGAGGGTTAGCAAACTGCATACGCTTTGATAAAAGGAGGCAGACTTAAATATTCTTCACTACTGGGAACCTAAGACAAACAGTAATTACTGCTGAATGTCTGCTGCTCAGTAATGAATTATGAACAGCTTCAGTTCTGTGTGTGAAGAATAGCAAGGAGGGAAATGCTTAGAGCTGGAGCAATTACAGCAATTAAAGCATTTAAATTGTTCCATTTCAAATCTCTCTGAAAGTCATTAATTTTCTATAACTTGAGCCCCAAATTATCAGATCAATAAGAAAAAGGAAAAAAGATTCATAGTGAAATTCACATTTTCTAGTAATTGTCAACCCTGTTCAAGTTATGAGAAATTCCAGAAATATAATTAAATTTGAATTCTCATAATTAGGAAACAATGCAAACAAACACCATTGAACAAAGCATTTTTTAAATGAAAAAAAAAAAGTAGGCATACACAAAACATTTATTTAGGGGACGGTCTTTATAACATAAGAAAAAGCCCAAGGACTGCTCATTAGCGGTTATCCCTGGGGAATGTCTCTTTTTAATTCAAACTAAGAAAAAAAAAATTTTAATAGTAAAATTACCTAAAATTAGATTTAAATTAATTTCAAAAATTGTTCTCAAAGTAGGTAACATTTGCTAAACAAAAACATACTACTTTTGCCCTTAAAAATATTTTATTAAATCTATCCTCAGCATAAGTATCTATAAACTTTAAGAAATAATATATTTTCTCATCAGCTAGTATCATTTAAATAATACAACTGCTCTCTTTTCATAGTTTTACTTTATATATTTGGTTGGTGTCCAGGGTTAGCATTCCAAGAATTTAAAAATTCAAAAACCAAATTATTATTTGAATAATTATAGCTAAATTTTACATAAAAATACTTTTAAAATTGAAATTTAGGGTAGTTGCAAGAGTTTGAAGAAAAACCATGAGATTATGTAGGCCAACTAATTCTTCGCACAGATGAATAAAAAAAGAGTCCTAGGAGACCTGCTTTTGGCCAATCTAATATGATGATGAGATGCTTCACCTCATAAATACTGAAAATTACAGTTTACCATTATTCTAGTAAATAATTTTAAACAGTAGGAAAAATAAATTGCTATCAAGATGATACATAATCCAAACAGCCTGCATTTCTAAACTAATAGCAACTAGTATAGAAATCCTATATTTCTTAATCCCATCCTCATCTGTACAATTAAAGGTTAAAACTGTACAATTATTTGCAATAGTAGTATGTTGTTGTGTGCTGCTGAGTTGATTACAGCTCACAGTGACCCTACATCTATCTATACAGAAGAGGAGAACTGCCTCAAATCTTTACAGAAGCAGCCTGCCACATCTTTTTCTCATGAAGGAACTGGTGAACTCAAACTGATGACCTTCCAGTTAGCAGTTGAGTGCTTAAGGACTGCACAACCAGGGCTCCTTAGTAGTATTTTGTTGTTGTTGTTGTTGTTGTTAAATGTCGTCAAGTCAGTTTCAACTCATAACAAAACTGCATAGGGTTTCCCAGAAGTAGCTATAGGTTTGAAATACTGATCTTGCGTAACCTACAGTGGTTCAAACAGACCTTATGGTGGAGTGCTTATCCGACAACGCAAACACCAGGACTCCTTATTAGAGATAGTCAATATGAACTGGGTCAATAACCACCACCACCCCATTTCAGATATGAGAAATTTGAGGGTCAGAAAAAATTAGTAACTTCCTAGAGTCCAATGGTAGTAAGTGGCTGGCTACCAGGCCTGACTCCAAGGGCTCAGATTCTTAATTACCACACCATGCAGTTTTTGAAATATTAATGCGCCATTCCAAAACCAAATGTAGGGACCAGAGTGGATGGATTTTTTTTTTTTTTTTTTTCCATGAGAGAATTTCCCAGTTTGTGAGCCTCTGAAACGACGGGAGCTGTCAGAAGTGCAGACTTGTGACCTCAGACTGTTTTGTACCAACTCTGATGTAACTCCTTCCTTGGGCCTCTTGACCCATTTCCTCCAACTACAGTGCACTGTAGTTACCTGTCAAACTACAAAGGCTTTTTATTTTGTCCTAAGAACTGAGATCTAAGGATTGGCCAATGGGAGCAATAATAGACAGAGAGCCTGAGTCCCACCTGCACCTTCTCTCCTCCAAAGCCCAGTTTCTTGCGCACTAATAATACCTATAGTTCTGCAGACATTATACAGCCACTGTATTCAGCGTCTCTGTATGTTACAGCCTCCCTCCTCAGCATTCTACCATGAAACCTCCCTGAAAGCCCCTTCACCTGTCAACTTCTTCAAATTCTTCAAGACTTGGCTGGACCTCACATTTCCCATAAAACTCTTCTTGGCATCTCCCCCACTCCCAGCTAGCTAAGGTCAGCACACAGCCTTTGTCATCAGCATTGCCCTCTCTACCTCGATAAAATCCATACTAAGTGAGGGACTTCAGAATGGAGACGTCTTTCTTGCTGGGTCCCTAGCACCTGGGTACCTGACTCACCCAGAAACTGTTTTTTAAATGTGTGGACATCCCAAGTCAGCAGAGGTGACAACATCGACGAAGGACATATTGACAACCCTACCCTCTCATCTCTATGAGTCCTGACAGACCAGACAAAAAGGGATTCAAAGTGACCCCATATATGATTTGCTTGTTTGCCTACAACTCATCAGCTACCTGGGACCCTGCAGATGATAGGAAATTTGTGACGGACGTGCCCACATCAACTCACACTCTTTGCTGAAGCCTTTGAGTATATGACTTGTGGTAGCCTTTTATTATTCTAAATGTGAATACACTTTGCTTGGATCCAATAATTTTCCCCTAAGACTGCGCCTCTAAAACTGTAACACAAGTAAGTAGGAAAATCTGATTCAGTTTACAATAGTGTTTGCTTTACAAACAACTCTTTGTAAATGTCACTGTTTAATAAGACACGATTGCCTGCATATGTGTGATGGTAGAGGAATAAGTGGAAAGGTTCAAATCCAAAGAGTACAGCAGAAGTTGTTGTTGTTGTTAAGTGCCGTCAAGTCAGTTCTGACCCACAGCCACCCTGTACAGGGTTTCTGAGGCTGTAAATCTTTATGAGAGCAGAAAGCCTCCTCTTTCTCCCGTGGAGCGGCTGGTAGTTTCGAACTGCTGACCTTAAGGTTCGCAGCCCAATTCATAACCACTATGCTACCTGAGCTCCTTGCAGCAGAAGTTACAGTACAGTATTTACTTCTGCAAACAGTCCCATTTATTTTTAGTAGAATATTAAATCTTTATTTTAAGGGAGATAAAAACATAAACTCATAGAGGGGCGAATGACTACTCCAGACAGAGGAAACAGCATTTAGCACATCGAGAAGGATCAGTTGGGGAATAAATATAATGACCTTGTTCCCAATGGCTGGAGCAGAATGTTCAATTACTAAGGTGGGGCCTGAGAAGTGAGTCCAATCTACATGAAGGGGTAGAACAATTCCCAAATAATCAATTTTAAGTCTTGGACAAAGATGATAAGAAAGTCAGTCATTACTAGAGATAAAAGACTGTATCTAGAGATTATCAGCTACATCTATGCTGACTTGTTCTTGCCAGTATTTTGGTGTTTAAGATGTCTTGGCTTCAGTGGCTGAACTCTGTATCCAACTGTGTCTGAAACAGTTCCTCCAGGAGGCGCAGCTCTGCACTGTCAGGCACTTACAGATACCATGTATGCAAACTGAATCCCTCTTTTCCAGTCTCTCCAGCCTCCTACTCAGATCCCCTCAGATAAATGTTGCCAAGGTCTCCCTAACTGCTGTTCTTAGTCCTCTGGCTTTCTCACCATCCATAGCTAGTCCTGTTGTTACCAATTTCTGATCTTCTGAAATTTACCAATATCTCTCCACTCCTAAGAGTGCTAACCAGGATCAGGCCACTGTCTGCTCTTCCCAGTATTTGTAAAGCCTCCTTGCTAACAAGCTTCCTGCCTTTTGCATGTGTCCTCCTTTCTTCTCTACACTGCAGTCAGCATGAGTTTCTAAAGTGCAGGTATGGTATGATCTTGACACTTCCCTCCATGTAAAAGTTCAGTGCCTCTACTTCATCCTCAGAAAATACTAATAAATGTTTAGAACTGGGCAGTAGAGAGTGATAATAGCTATTGCTTATACAGTATTTACTATGAACCAAGTGGAGACCTGGTGTGGCGATGTAGGATAAACACCCAATTGCAAGGTCGGTGATTCAAACTCACCAGCTGCTCCTCAGAAAAACTCTATACAAGGTCACTATGGGTCAAAACTGACTCAACAGCACCTAACAACAGCAATGGACCAAGCACTGTTTTTAGGAGTAATACAAATAAAATTCTTTCAATCCTTACAACTTTGAAGTGAATACTATTATTATTGCCATTTTAAAGCTGGGAAACTAAGGAAGAAAGAAGTTAAGTAACTTCCAATGTTAACATTGTTGAATAGTGGTGAACCCTAGGGCCCAGATGTCTGTGTTTTTAACCACCACATAGCACTGTCTCTCAGGAAGCCTTTCAATATGACCTAAACACAAAAGCTGTAAGAGAAAGAACAGAAAATTAAAAGAAAGAAAGAAAGAAAAATATATATAAGCTTAATAGAAAATTATAATCAAAGTCATAAGACAGAAGTGGAGAAAATCAACTGAAAACAAATATCAGCTCTAATGTTCTTAATGCAGAAGTATAGTGGTTATGGAGTCAGACTGCTAACCTTAAGGTCAGCAGTTCAAAACTACCAGCTGCTTTGCGGGAGAGAAAGACGAGGCTTTCTGTTTCTGTAAAGATTTACACCCCAGAAACCCTATACAGGGTCACTATGAGTCGGAACATACTCCACGGCACACAACCATCATAATGAAAGATATCCATTGTTGACAAGAATAGGCGCAATGGGCACTCTCACATACTATGAGGTTAAGTGAAGGCTACTTAGCTATTTAACCAATTTTTAAAAATATGCACACTCTCTGACTCAGCAACTTCACTTCTGAATATTTACTCTACAGAATTGAATGCAAGCTATATGAAAATGTATACACAATGGTAATCACTGATGCTTACTACAACAAAAAACGAGACAAAATTAATGTCTGTAAAATAGGAAACTGGTTAATTAATGAGACATGCATTTGATGGAATACTATGCAGTCACTGAAAAGATAAAATCTATATCCATCCTTAAAATAACTAACAAAACATTGTTAAGGGCAAAAAAAAAATTGTATAGCAGTATGCACAATATGGAGTCTTAGTGTGGCATTGTAGGATAAGCACTGGACTGCTAATCTCAAGGATGGTGGTTCAATCCCACCAATCGCTCCTCAGAAACCCTGTACAGGCTAGCCATGAGCTGAAACCAACTCAAAAGCACTTAATAACAACATGCACAATATAGCTAAATTGCTGTTTTGTTAGACTACAGATAAGTTTAAAACACATTGTTCTATTGCTTTTAAAAGGCTACCCAATCATTTTACTACTAGAATTTAATTCTATAAATTCTCAATCTCAGATCTACCCTAAGGATCTTCTTATACTGCTTTCTAATAGCATGGACTCATGCCACTGTACAAGAATCACTGAAACATATTTTCAAAATATAAAATAAATTTAGATTTTAAAAGTTTAAGGGTATTTATATTAATCTGCCATTTCTTCTTAAATATCTAAGGTTCCATGAAACTACGAGTATCACCAGAAATCCAAAGAATAAATAACAAATATAGCCAATTAATCAAAATATATCTGAAAGAAGATGAAACTATTAACTATTTTAAAACACAAGTAAATATTATGTTAGAATATTAGACATTTAAGATACATTCACCATCTATCCTTACAGCTTCCTAGAACAGGTATTTTACTTATACATAAACCAAAAACTTTTAAGTAATAACTTGGTCAATGTCATAAAGCTGGAGTTTACTGCCTGCCTCCCAAGTCTAAGATTCTTCTGACTCTTCAACATATAACTAGATAACAGGGGAAGGTGGGGGAGATAGAGGAATCATTATTTTCAAGAAATTGGGGGATATAAAATGGCTCATGCCAACAAATAAACAGACAGTCCACTAGACATTTCTAACGAGCTGCATTCAATTTTATGTAATTCTAAAGCACTGTTACTGTTGTTAAGTGCTATCAAGTCGGTCTAACTCATAGCAACCCTGTATAGGGTTTCAGAGGAGAGGCTGGTGGGTTTGAACTGACTTTGCGATTAACCAGTTCAGCAGTTATCCTACACCACCATGCCAGGGCTCCGTAATTCTAAAGTCCACCTCATTTATTCAGTATCATCATCAAGGCCTACATGGCCGTATCATCTAGATTATTTAGCAGTTTATCACTTTAAAGATTAAAATGTTTCTGTAATTTTTTTGGATAGAAATTTTCCTAAAATATAACCTTCTAATTTTAATTCATTGACTATAAATGACAATCTTTTAATAAGGTGCCACAGTTGCCTTTATAAATAAAACCAACGATACATAATCTTAAACTCACTTTACAAATCAGAAAATTGATGCCTAGGATGCAATGCTGAATAGTGTGTGATAACATCTTTAAATTTAGGGGTTGCCCAGGTATGTGGCACTAACTGCTCCAACAAACAGGTCAAATGGGTGACCCCTGATTGCACGGTTTTAATGCTCTCTCCTCTCTCTCTCTTCACTAAGGTCTGTTGCTTCAACACTGCTGCTGTCTTCAGGGAACTTCTCTCTTGCATGACTCACACTGTTAACCTGTCCCTTCTAATTGGCTGCTTTAAATTGCTGCATGTTAGAAACTCCAAATAGGCAAAATTGCAAGAACAATGTCTTAAATAAATGTCAAGGAATCCTGAGTGAATGCCCTTGGAATACTTCTAAGCGTAAAATCAAAGAACTTCAAAGCACAGATTTTGTTACAAGTGTGTTGGCTGCTCAGAGCCTCCGCTACCTACTTCTTAGTGCTAAACCATGTTCTAGATAAGGGAGGCTGCTGGGCTCAGTTACCACTTGTACACTTTGAAATGTTTTCTGTTACTTGGGTCCTTGACTTCTGAAATCTCATACAGTATTTTCCTGGCAAATATTTTCTTGAATGCAAAAGGAAACTTCTGTTCATCTCAAATTGAATTATTATCAGTAATAAACTAATGAATTTTCGATGAAGTACTGGATACATTATAAATCCTAAAAGTAGTATTTTAAGATTAAATATCATTCTGAAAACTTAAAAAAGGTGCAATTACATTAATGCATGACCTTTATGTATATATACACACATTTTCTATTTCGTAGTAGTTAAAGAAAGGAACTCTGGTAGCGTAGTGGTTACGAATCAGGCTGCTAACCTCAAGGTCAGTAGTTTAAAACTACCAGCCGCTCCATGGGAGATAGATGAGACTTTTGCTCCTGGAAAGATGTAAAGCCTCGGAAACTCACTCCATGGCATACTGCCACCACCAGCAGTTATAAGAATTGTTTGCCAATAACAAACTTGTCTAACCTATAACAAACCTTCAGAGCTTGAAATCATTTACTTGCTCTGTATCACAGTAGGAGTCCTGGTGTGGCGCTGTGGATAATGCGCGGGACTGCAAGGTCGGTCTGAACAGCAAGCACTTAACAGCTATGTTAGTAGATCATCTGTTCTTTCGTTTTGTTGAACCATAGTCTAGGACCTGGTTTGAAAGAGGTTAAATGGCAAAACTCTAGATTATCAGTTTTTCCAAGCTGTAGACTTATGATAAACTTATTGGGAAATATCTAGACTACTGGGCATGCTAAATGCCTCAAGGAAAGAAGGACAGCTTACTTTGATACGTTGTTGTTAAGGGCCATCAAGTTGGTTCTGACTCATAACGACTCTGTATAGGGTTTTTGAGGCGCAGCTGGTGAGTTTGAACTGCTGACCTTATGGTTCAAACTGACCTTGCGGTCCAGACCTTATTCTACAGGCCACACTGGGCAAGAGTCCACTAACATAGCGTGCTCTCATAGTGTGCTCTTACAACCTAGTTACCAAGTATCTATTCTGTGCCAAGCATTCTGCTAGGTGCGTGGTCCCTATCCAGTCCTGGGCCCTGCCCACTCAGATTTTGGGTTTTAGGGGAAGACAATCATCCCTCAAATGAGGTAACAAAAATGTAAAATCACAACAATGGCAGCAGACACTGTGTTATAAATGCTAATGATCTGAACCTAGCTCGTTTGCTGCATCAGGGGAAGACTTCTCTGGGGAAGCATTTATGAACTATGATCTGAGCAGAGGTGCTGACTTGGTTCCAGGAAGAGGCTTCTAGGCAGGGAAGAGGTGCTATAGTAAAGGCTCTGTGCTCAGTTTGAGGAAATGAAAGGCAGCCAGCCTGCAGACAACAAAGACCAAAGTGATCTAAGATGAGCCTGGAGAGGCAGGCAGGGACCAGACTAGGCAAGGACTACATAGCATATTAAGGCTAATGTAGTCTTTATCCAGAAGGAAAGCATGTGAAAGCTTTTTGATGATGGACTGATTATGAGGAGATAAGGGGAAAGGAGGTGTCAAGGATGCCTCCTAGGTTCTGGTTCTACGAGGTAAGCAGAATGTATTATAGAGTTACGTACTGGGCTGGTGTGGCACTTATCAACAACTTACTGTGCAGATAAACTGTGAAAAGACAGCCAAGGTTTATGGAAGAAGATGGCAAATTTTGAGGGATACTGTTGAGATGTTCAAATGGCAATGTTACGAATATAGGTTTACCAAGGAGCTCTGGTAGCGTAGTGGTTACGAATCGGGCTGCAAACCTTAAGGTCAGCGGTTCGAAACTACCAGCTGCTCCACGGGAGAAAGATGAGGCTTTCTACTCCCGTAAAGATTTACACCCTCGGAAACCCTATACAGGGTCGCTATGGGTCGGAACCGACTCGATGGCACTTAACAACAACAAGAGTTTAGAAGAGATTAAAGCTCGGGCTACACAGTCTCTGGAATCATTTGTTAATGGATGGATCATTGATCTAAGGACATGCATGCTACTGGAGTGAGGATACAGAAGACAGAATGAGAGAAGGCTAAAACCATCTGAAGAGTTTCTAACATAAAGCTCAAGAGGATAACGATGGACCTTCAAGGAAGAATCGCCAAGACTAAGAAGTAAACCAGGAGAATCTATGTATTAACCTAAATAACAAGATGTTTTCAAAAACCAGGATCTCAGCGTTCTCAAGATGTGACAGTTTGAACATGGCACCACTTATTTTACAACGTACACTCAGTCATTAAAAGCAAGATAGTAACTGTAAGTTTCACATGAAATTAAACTGGCCAATATAACCAATGACTGCTTGCTAAATACCAACTGTTGTTAAGTGCCTTTAAGTCAGTTCCAACTCACAGTGACCCTGTACAGGGTTTCTGAGGAGCAGCTGGTGAGTTTGAACCACTGACCTTGCGGTTCACAGTGACCACTACTGCAGCTAAAAATCAAGTAATGTCCAAAAACTCCTAAGGAGTTGCCTCAAAACTTGTCTTAAGCTAGGTCATGTTTGAGGTAAGCGACTGTAATCTTCGGACACAAACCTAAAAATAATCACTTTGGGAAAATTAATTCATCCTAATAATCAGGAGATGGAGTGCTGGTGTGGTTTGAACCACAAGGTCCACAGTTCAAACTCACCAGTTGCTCCTTGGAAATCCTATACAGGGTCGCTATGATTTGGGACCGACTTGACGACACAACAGCCACAACAATCATGAGACAGACTCCTGATGTGGCATTGTAGGTCAGCAGTTCACACTCACCAGCTGCCTCTCAGAAAGCCTAACATCCACAGGTGCCAGGCACTAGTCTATGTGCTAAAACAGAGTCCCTAGTCTTTTAACTACTGATACTTAATACTCTGAACACTATAAAATCAGTTTGAAACTTCTTTGGGAACACATCTGTTAAATGATTATTTAGGAAATAAAGAAAAGTAATGCTTATGTCTGTCTGTCAAGGGTAAAGCTTTACTTTATAGTCCACAATCTACCCTACCCTCTCCTTACTCCACATACCCTCATCATCATTATGCTTGCTGTTGTTAGGTGTTGTTAAGTCAGTTCTGTCATAGCAACCCTGCATAGGATTTCCAAGGAGTGGCTGGTGAGCTAGAACCGCCGACTTTGTAGTCCAGCGCACCACGCCAGGGATTCCACTATTATGCTTACACATGATAAACTTAGCTGGCTACTGCATAAGCTCTACAGTGTGGCTCCAGGGACTTAATCCAGTCTTTAAGATGTCCCGTGGCCCAATTAATAATTTCCAGGTGATAGAATGTACTCTCAAATGTAAACTTAATGGGCCTTTAGAATTTAACAGCTATCCTCAAAATCTCAATCTACTGAATCACACTAACAGTGGTATTCCAAAGGATCCATTCACTAACAGAATTCCCTTCCATACCAAGCATACCTAAATCAACTGTGACATGCAGCGAGTAAATGAAGACAAGTATATCTTCTTGATCATCTTACGCCCTAGAGCATATTTTACATTTCCTTACATTGTTTTCTTAACTAGCAGAATTGCTGTTACTAATAAAGATTCAATTTTAAAACTGGCATTGGCAGATACCGAATTTCTTTTTTTGGGGGGTGGGGGTGGGGATAAGTAATAGTGTAGTGGTTACGAATCGGGCTGCGAACCTCAAGGTCAGCAGTTGGAAACTACCAGCTGTTCCGCGGGAGAAAGATGAGGCGTTCTGCTCCTGTAAAGATGTGCAGCCTCGGAAACCCTGTACAGGGTCGCTATGAGTTGAAACCGACTCTATGTCACATAACAACATCAACAAGGAGTTAGGGTTGGCACTATGGCTAGGTCTATGCTAGGCCTATCGTTGTTAAGTGCTATGGAGTAGATTCTGACTCACAGCAACCCTATACAGGGTTTCCATGAGTGGCTAGTTGATTTGAACTACTGACCTTACAGTTAGCAGTCCAGTGTTTATACCACAGCGCCACACAAAGACTAGGATTTTGTTTATTTTTAGGGTTATGGTTAGGACTAGGGTTAATGATAAGGGTAGGGGTAGGGCTGGAGCTAGGGCTAGGAGTAAGGCTTGGTCTAGTGTTTAGTGTTGTTAATAGCCTTCAAGTCAGTTCTAACTCATAGTAACCCTGTATAGAGTTTCCAAGGAATATGAACCGCTGACCTTGCAATCAAATGCTAATCCCACAGTGTCACACCAAGACTCTGCTTTTAGGGTTACAATTTATTTTTATTTTTTTAATTTGGTTCTTTTCTTGAAATCTATTTGGTTTCCTTTTCATTTGGAAGTTCTAGAACGACATTATTCTCTCTTTTTACTTTATGCTATCTTTGTTGTTTTTGTTGTAAGTGTATCTCTGGTTCTCTATTTTCAGTCTTAAGAGTCTACTTTACTTTGCATACTTCTGTGGTGCTGCAGGATAAGCAATGGACTGCTTACCACATGGTTGGTGGTTCAAATCCACCAATCACTCCTTGGTAAACCTCTACAGGAACACTGTGAGTTGGAATCAACAACAAATCTGGGTTGGGTCTAGGTGATATTGTCATACATGTTAGTCTCAGGTTGATGTCTGCCACTGTTGGTTCTCTGTCCAAAGAACTCCCTTTACTATTTTTTGCAAGGTTGGTCTGATTTTTACAACAGATACTGAATTTCTTGCTGTCTGCGTTCCCATTTTAATTTTCTTACAAGAAAAAAAAATCATGTCTGAACTTGCAGTACTGTATACATTCCTTTTAAGATTGCAAGCAGTAGGTTGAAACTAATCTTTATCTAGAGTTCTGTGACCCGAAACTACAACACATATCTATTCTAAGTAAAGGGAAAGAGGTTAAAAGAAAAAGCTATAGCAGGCCACAGACACAAGCAGAAAGTAGAACCAACTACCAGTCTACACTTCTCCAAGGTCAATGAATTCCTCAGAAAGCTGGAAAGATAGCATTGTATTTACCATGTAGAACACTATAGATGAAATTCAGAGTACGAATTCTAATCTGGGTGTTCCTCTGTATTCCCTTCTTTCTATAGCATGTGTGTACTATGAAACATGTCTGTACTGTAATCACAAACAGAAGCAGAGATTACATCGATTTTTTTCTCTACCACCTGAACTACCACCTTGTAGGGAGGGGGTGTTTATAAATGGCAAGTGTATGCAGTTCATGAATGGCAAATGAATGAACTCTAAAAAATATAGAAAGATAGAGTTCATCAGCATTGAAACAGTGTCTCTTTATGTATGATGATTAAGATGAAAGTAGTGTTAATTCCAGCTTCTTTATTTTTCTCACTTTTGATTCAATGCAACACTTATTCTACGAAGCATTCAAGACTGATCGTTTACCCTCTTTGCCTAACATACCTAATCACAGCTTACTTGTATTATATGTAGGAGGCCAGGTTATAGAAAACCATGAACTATAAAAATATAAGCAGATAAACTTAAAAAAAAAAAAATCATTATCTTTTGCCATTGAGTCAATTCTGACTCATAAGCAAATGTTGTTGTTGTTGTTGTTATGTGCCGTGGAGTCGATTCCGACTCATAGCAACCATGTACAGGGTTTCCGAGGCTGTAAATCTTTATGGGAGCAGAAAGCCTCATCTTTCTCCCGAGGAACGGCTGGTAGTTTCGAACTGCTGACCTTGCGGTTCGCAGCCTGATTCGTAACCACTATGCTACCAGAGCTCCTATAGTCTGTATATATATATCAGCAAACAAATATATTGGTAGTGACATCAAGAAGAGATCTAGCAATCTATTATGACTCCTGAGAAATAACTTCCTCCTAATAATCATCCTGGTGTAGTGCTGTGGGCTAATGCGTCAGACTGCAAAGTCTTGTGAACTGTAAGGTCGATGGTTCAAGCTCACAGCTGCTCCTTGGAAACCCTATACAGGCTCGCTATGGGTCGGGATCCACTCCACAGAACTTAACAACAACAACAACACAACAATCATCAATGAATTTGAAAATGAAAATGGAGGCAGCAGAGTAGTGAGAAGAAATGGGCTGTGGAGTCAGATTGCCTTGGATTTGGATTCTAGCTCCTCTGTCCTTCTAGTTGTGTGATCATGAGACTTCTAGCATTTTAGATTAAGTTTCCTTCTCTTAAATGAGATACTGTGTGTAACTTGCCTGGCACATATAAGGCGAGGGATATAAAAAAGATATACAAACGATGTAAGTATACCTATAGATGCTCAATGAACAGTTAAAAGCATCTTATAATTTCCCAGCATGAAAAGAGTACCTGACTAATATCACTGCTTTGCAATGAGCCATTTATTTTAACTCAGTTGTTGTTGTTAAGTGGCGTCAAGTGCATTTCAACTCATAGCAACTGACTTCAGTCTGAAGAGCAGCTGCTGGTTTTTAACCACTAACCTTGTGGCTAGCAGTCCAGTGCTTATCCTCCAGTGTCACACCAGGACCCCCTGTTTTAACTGTAGTCCTACTTTTTTCTTTTGTGTTTAAATTAAAAATTTCTTAAAGAGAATCTGAATTTTATTCCTGTTACTATATGGGGGGGGGGCGTCAAAAGTTAGTGTAAAATTTATCTTTTAATTCCATTTTCCTACAAACTGTCTGAAGCCTCATGTTCATCTATACATTTCCATTTTAAGTAGCTTTAACTTAAAAAAAAAAAAAAGTAGCTTTAACTTTTGACTTAGGGTATAAAAAGAGGCCAAGAAACAACCAAATCTAAGAAATATGCCTGGTTTATCTGCTATAAATAAGGCATCTTAAGGTAGTTACGTGTCGTGGAGTCAGTTCTGACTCACAGTGACCCTACAGAGGGTTTCCTAGGAGCGGCTGGTGGATGTGAACTGCCAACCGTGAAGTTATTAGTCCAGTGCTTATCTTATAGCACCACACCAGGACTCCAATGTTTTTATTATTTTCAGGTCTCCATTATTTTAATGCTCTTGTTGTTAAGCGTAGTCTAGTCGGTTCTGAATCATAGCGACAGTGGATAGGGTTTCATAAGAGTGGCTGGTGGGTTTGAACTGCCAACCTTGTGGTTCAAACAGACCTGAGGTCCAGTGCTTATTCTACAGCATCACACCTGGTTAGCGGTGCATAATACTGGCCTCCAGAGATTGTTTCATTTTCATGTACATTTTTCACCAAAAGATCGTCCCCACAACCAAAGAGATTGATCCACTTCTGTTGAGTCAGTTGTGACTCACAGCAACATTTGAGGGCCCAGTAGAATAACCCCATAGGATTTCTAAGGCTGTAAATGTTATGAAAGCAGACGGCCACACCTTTTTCTTAAGTTCGAACCACCAGCCTTTCGGTTAGCAGCAGAGTGCTAACCACTGACGCAGGTACAAAACTCAACAGTTGTGCTTTCTAACTCAGCTCTTTTGTACACCCCACATTCTTCCTCAGGGTAATCCATGCCCCATTAACTACCTTGCCATGCCATCATTTCTTCTGGAATGTGCACAGCTAGTGTCAAGAACTGATCAGCACACTCAGCCTAGGCAAGCTGCAGCTGGTTCTTTTGCTCTTGTTGAAAGCAAAAGACCACTCCTTTCTCTCCCTACTTTGAAACCTTCAAGTCTGCAAGTCAGTGAACATTTCTAAAAAATACAGTGTATTATGCTTGGTATACAAGACATGAAAGAATATCAATGCACAGAGCTACTTCCTGTTTTTTGTATGTAACAAAATGGAGTTATTATAGGGTATTGGAAATTATACATTAAGGAATGTTGGTTAACCAGTCATCTTTGCCAAAATCAGATATGAAAAGAAAACAAAAGTTGGCAACAATTACAACTCTGACATTTCCCTTTCAGAATTATATTTAATAAGGTTAATCTTTGAAGAATGCATTAGCTTTTTTAACTGATTTAAAATGAAGCCTGGAGACAATTCATAACTATAAAACTTTCAAATTCATGTAAGATGAACTTATGAAACTACTATTATTATTTTATATCACAATCTTAATTTTAAAAAGCCCATTTTTAGATGTTGTCACTATACCTTCACTAGTAAAATGTCACTAAGAATTGTATTTTTAGCTTAACAGCTTCTGAAAGGAAGTGAAAGCTAAGGGCTATGTGAGAATATAAAAGCAGCCTATGAAATAGCTTTAAACAAAACTAACATTAACAAGACAGCATATCTTGTTCTTTCATGGGGCCTGCAAATTGATAGTTTGGCCTTTTTATGTTACCAAAATAGGATGGAATAATTATATCTACTAAACTCACAATAGCCTGTTCAATGGAGAGTAACACTGTAATTTTTCTTCAAAGGCAGTAAATAGGAAGAAAAAGCCCTAAATATAAAAAAAAATTTGAAACCCTTGGGCGCCACTTACAGGCACAAAACTTTCACTGATTTAAGTAAGGATTCTGAAGAAAAGGGCCAGATTTTAAATCTTCAATTTTAAAATCAGTATATTATACATAAAATTTATAGCTGACAAGTGTACTTTTGACACTTACAATTTCTATATTCAAGACCAGACACTAAAGGAAATTCTTAAATCAAAGTCACAGAATTCTTTCCTTAAAAACACAAACAGGCTTTTCGATACAGGGAATCTTTAGACCACTCCACATATTTAAAAATATTTCAAAATCTCACTGTTGGATTTTCTTCCTCAAAGTATGAAAATATTGTAAAAAAAAAAAAAAATTGAGATTTTATTCAACTGCTTATAATCAATGTTTATACCATGATATTGAAATGAATTTCAACCCAAATGCCAATGAACAAAGTATTTTAAAAGGATAAGAAACTGATTTTACAATAAATGAAATATTTATATTTGGGATGAGCCAAAAGCATTCTGGCTAATGAAATTGATCTGAAAAAAATTGTATGCTGCCTAGTGCGTTATAGCATGTACTATGCAATCAATCTACTCCTTACACAAAGAGGATACAAAATCTAGGATATAAAATACAAAAACAAAGTCTTGTATTCGATCTACCTCCACCTTAGTTCTCTTATTTTGTGTCAAGAGATCACACCAAATAACTTCTATGTATTGTTTCTACAGTGGTTGGCTCTTACAGCACATATCCATAGCTCAGTGAGATAACCAGAATGCTGACATTTACTACATTATTATGTTCAAAAAAGTTACAGATCATGAGGAGAGATTAACATCAATTTCTCACATTTGGGGTTTTAAATGTTTATATGGAGTTCATCTGTGGCAATCAACTGCCTTCAAGTAATTTTTCCAGTTAAGTTTTAGTCCAATCTTTATAGAAATAGGAAACTGTAGAACTATATGACTCTTGTAAAACTAAGTTACATGTATGTACAAGTGCACACAAAAAACCAGAGTCACAATCTCCTTTTGTTTAAATATTGACATGGTAGAGTCTAAGAATATATATATATATTTTTTTTTTTTTGGGGGGGGGGAGGTTCCAATTAATAAATGAACTATAGCTTTAAACAAATAAACAATCTCACCAAATCACTTCAGATAACTAACCAAAACCAAGACTTCCATTGTCAAATTAATCTCACAAGAACACAAACCTAAGACACACACTCAGAAATAAGAGTCAGGGAATTCTACAGGACAAAACATTTTCAGCAACTCAAAATACCCTAAGACTTTGTGTTTTGCATAGGGTAGTCAGATTTTTTAAAAAACAAAGATTATGGGTGTCACACTTAAATGAATTTCCTATAACAGAAAAGTCCCAGTTGCCAAAAAGGGTCAGGTCACTAATCGCTCTTCTGAATCACATTACACACATCGTACAAGTCTCATCTGAGCCGAAGCCCACGGCTCCGTGGCCCCTGGAATTCGGCAGTCGGCGGGCGGCCGCGCAGCTGCACGGCGCAGGAAGCCCCGCACCCGCGCAGCGCTCCCAGAATCACGCCAGAGGGACTGCGGGGAGTAGTCACCACCGCTTTGAAACTGAATGGCTGACACATCCGGTCCTGGCTCTTACACAAACTTCAAAGACCAAATTCAAACTCCAAACCGAAGTCACTCTAGTCTTAGTTGGGCAGTTCGCATTCCGAAGTACACTTGGAGCCCCGTGGGGGTGGCAAGTAGAAAATCCTAAATCCTAAAAGGCTGCAAATCCCACGGGTTTGCAGCCCATCCGCCTTCACCGTTTTGACAGACATTACCGAGCTCTCCCTGGGGACCCCCTTGCGGCCGGTGCTTGGGGCGCGCCTCCTGGCGTTCGGGCTCAGCCCCAAGTACCTG
>NW_006408809.1:3088674-3097994 GCF_000296735.1 Chrysochloris asiatica | reverse complement strand
GTCTCCGGCTGGGGTTCCCCACTCACCCCGCCCCTTTCCCGACCACCGCCCCCGGCCTGCTACAGCCTCGCTTCTCTCCCTAGACTCCCGTCCAGGGGCGCCGCCACTGGGTTGCTCCCCGTCCCCTCGGCCCGGCTCCTGGGTTGCCCTAAGGGCAGCACCAGGGTCTCACACCCAGACTCTACTGGTAGCCCCGCAGAGATAGCCGAAGCCCCCACACCTTTTCGCAACGGGTGACCGCAGCACGGTTGGCACGCCTGTCACATGTCTACAAACAAAAACAAACTCTCCGTCACGTCTCCGTCCCGGGACCCCATTCAGCCCCCCATGCCGGGGCGCCGCCCGACGCCGGGTGAAGGTCTGGGGGGGGTGCCCTGGGGCGCGGGGGCTCTGATCCCCTCCAGGGGCTCTCAACCTCCCTGCACGCAGCCCCAGGACGCGGTGCACAGTGTCCCGGGTTCATTCATTGCCCTCCGCCCACCCTCAAAGTTCCCTTCGCGACCCCGGCCGCGCTACTTACCCGGTGGGGGCCGCTGCAGAAGACGGTTCCGCGGCGGGCGCCCGCTTTTCCCCAGGCTCTGCCCCCGCGGTGCTTGGGGCGCCGCTGTCCGAAGCGGCCACCGGCTCAGCAGGGTGGGCGCCGCCGCGGCTCGCGGCTCCGTGGGGCGGCGGCACCGCCAGAGGCTGAAAATCGCTCCCGCCCGCCGCCGGGTCCGCGGGCTCCGGGGACGGGGAAGTGGAGGAAGACAGTGGAGAGGCAGCGAGGAAGAGCGGCGGCTCCGGCAGCTGGTCCAGCTCCACACTCCGCACTTTGCGCAGCTGCCGCCGCCGCCAGTCCGCCCGCTCGCGGCCTCCGCTGCCCACCTCCCGTAGGAGCCCTGCGGCCGCCGCGGGCGCGCTGCTCGCCTTCAAGGCCCCTCCGCTGCCGCCCGCCTCGGGGCTCACCGCCCCGGCGCTCGGGAATCCCGACGACGAGGCGCGATTGCCCGCCGCCGCCGCCATTTTCTCTCGCGGGCTACATTCGCTCGGCCCCTGTGAGGGAGGGAGGAGGCGGGGAGAGCACAGGGGGCGGGCGGACGGGAGGGCGCTGCGCCGCCAGCGTAGGGCTGCCTACGCCGACTGCGTGAGTGCAGCCTGCCTGGCCCGGCGGCGGATAGTCAGGCGGGCGGGGCGCGGGGTTTGTCCGGAGGTGGAGGGCGGGACGGCGGCGGCGCTGCAGGTCGCAGGGAGTGGGTCGTGCTCTCGGTAGGGCGGGCGGGACGGCGCTAAGGGCTCGGACGTAGCCTCCGCAGAGCTGCTTGGACTCTGCGCGCTACGGTCGCCGCACCGCCAGGTAGTCCTGGGCCGCCCCGGCCAGAGGAGGAGTCTGGGCGGTTACAGCTCGCCGCCTTCTCTCCTCCGCAATCTCTGCCCCGCCTGCCGAGAGCTGGCTCTACTGGAGTTATCAATTCCGAAATCGATAATTCCTTGGAATGTGTTTGTTTGGTGCATGGAAGGGGACCCAGGGAGGAAGGTTTGCAGGCTGTCATTCGAACTGCCCCTTGCGGAGGCGTTGGGAGACTGGGACGCGGGCGGGTCCCCCTCCCGCCCACTCCGGGAACTACGCACAGGTGGCGCCCGGGGGTGTAGTCTGTAGCAAAGCGAAAGAAACCAGTAGACGTGCTGCTGCAGGCCAGAAAAATTAAGGGTTTTTTTGTTTCATTTTGGTTTAAGTTTCCTCCACTGTTGTCCCCCACCTCTCATTTTACAAACAACAAAACTTCAGTTTCACTGAAAGCCTTGTTCCTGAAGTCGCTGGTTTCTCACACTCCTCCCACCAACTACCACTTGACTAGTAAGAGATGAATGTCCTGTGAATCTTTGTTTTTGCCTTAGCTTTGTCTTTGAATGACACAGGACCAGACAGAGCACGTTTGGGGAAGGAACCAACTCTTTGCAGGAAGTGTTTGATAATGTCATCCTTAGCCTGGCCCAGATCCTCCCCAAATCCAAATCCGACTCTCTTCTCAGCGCGTCCTCTCCCATCGGGGTCTGGCGATGGTCCCGGGTCCCTCCACCCCCATTCCCTGCAGTGTCCGGTAGCCAAACTGGACGTTTGGAACCCCTTAAATCTCTGGGGAGTTGCTTGGTGGGTCTAACAAGAACAACATCCCTAGGGAGTCTGCAGTAAGACACTTTGGAATGGAAAAAGTACAATTTACATATTAATGATTTTCAACCTTTCTTCCAGCTGGGTAGAGTGTTGTAGCAGTGCTCTTCCTTCCTTTCCTAAAACTGGTTTGTCTGCAATGGGAAATCTCCCAGAGACAGGAGCAGCGTCCCTAGATTTCTTTTTGAGAAACATTAAATATGTTTATTTAATTGGGTGGGAAGGCTTCTCACGCAAGGAGAGGAATGAGTAGGTCGGGAGTCTTCATAATACTTAGACAAAAGCCTGAACTGAACTATCCATGTAATAATTCCTTTGACTTATTGATAATAGACAAAATTAAATCTCCCCTTTCTAGATGTAACTGTTAAGCTGAGGAGCAAGGTGATATTGGACGGATTTTTAAGGGCTCTTGATTTCATATTAGTTCCACGTTTTGAATACTGGTACAACATCTGATAGTTTTAGATAATTACATCCAACGGTACAAATTTTGAAAGTTTAGATAAATCTGTTAAAATTTTAAGTCTAAATTTAGTCTATAATTATATGCTCTTTAAACGATGGCCAAGTGTATCAGTCAACCAAACTAGTTCCAGGATCTTTGATTGCCACACCCATCAAATGCTAAATTAAAAAGCATATGCTTCCCACCTTTCCATTTAGACCTAAAAACTTTTAAATTTGCATATACATGGTCAGGTACCTGTAAGTGAGAAAAGTGGAGCCAGGAGTCTTTCAAAATTGGGACAATTTTGAAGTTGGTGGGAGTAGCTAAAGTAAAACAGGTTTCCAGCAAATCTTTACCTTTGCCTATTGACCAAGGAGAGATGGGTACCAAAGGCAACATTAGCAGCCAGCTACATTATATGATCTCTAGCCACCATATGTGAAGAGAACAAAAAGTCATTAAGAAGACAAGAAAGAAGGAAAAGGTCAAAATGGATGTCAGAAGAGACTTGGAAACTTGCTCTCCAGTGTAAAGATGCTAAAGCAAATGGAAGAAGAGATCCAAGAGCTAAACAGAAAATTTCGAAGATCAGCTAGAAAAGATAAAGCCAAATACTATAATAAAATATGCAAAGATTTGGAATTAGAAAACCAAAAAGGAAGAACACAGTCAGCATTGAAACTGAAAAAAAAAATTCAAGCCTCGACTTTCGTCATTAATGAAAGATTCTCCTGGCAAATTATTGAATGATGCAGAATGCATCAAGAGAAGATGGAAAAAATACAGTCATTGTACCAAAAGGAAATGGTTAATGTTCAACCATTTCAGGAGGTACCATATGATCAAGAGCCAATGATGATACTCAGGGAGGAAGTCCAAAGTGCATTGAAAGAATTGGCAAAGAACAAGGCACCAGGAATTGATGGAATACAAATTGAAATCTTTCAAGAAAGTGAGGCCGCACAAGAGGCCCTCACTCATCTCTGCCAAGAAATTTGGAAGACAACTATCTGGCCGACTGATTGGAAGAGATCCATATTTGTTCCCATTCCAAAGAGAGGTGACCCAATGGAATGTGGAAATCATCGGACAATCTCTTTGATAGCTCAAGCGAGTCAAGTTTTGCTAAAGGTAATATAGAAACGGCTACAATCATACATTTAACAGAGAACTTCCAGAGGTTCAAGCTGGATTCAGAAGAAGCTGTGGAACAAGAGATATCATTGCTGATGTCCGATGGATCTTGGCTGAAAGCAGAGACTATCAGAAAGATGTTTACCTATGCTTTATTGACTACGCAAAGGCTTTTGATTGTGTGGATCATGACAAGTAATGGACAACATTGCGAAGTATGAGTATTCTAGAACACTTAATTATACTTCTGAGAAATCTGTACCTGGACCAAGAAGCAGTTGTTCGAACAGAGCATGGGAACACTTAATGTTTTAAAATTGGGAAAGGTGTGCAACAAGGTTGTGTTCTTTCGCCATACTTACTCAACCTGTATGCTGAGCAAATAATACGAGAAGCTGGGTTCTATGAAGAAGAACGTGGCGTCGGGATTGGAGGAAGACTTATTAACCACCTGCGATACACAGATGATACAACTTTGCTTTCTGAAAGTGAAGAGGGCTTGAAACATTTACTGATGAAGATCAAAGAACACAGCCTTCAGTATGGATTATATTTCAATGTCAAGAAAGCAAAAATCCTCACTACTGGACCAATAAACAACATTCTTATCAATGGAGAAAAGATTGAAGTTGCCAAGGACTTCATTCTTCTTGGATCAGCTATCAACATTCGCAGAAGCAGCAGTCAAGAGATCAGACGACGTATTGCATTGGGCAAATCTGCTGCACAGGAACTTTTTGAAGTATTGAAGAACAGAGATGTCAGCTTGAGGACTAAGGTGCGCCTGACCCAGGCCATTGTGTTTTCGATAGCCTCATATGGATGCGAAAGCTGGACAGTGAATAAGGAAGATGGTAGAAGAATTGATGCATTTGAATTGTGGTGTTGGAGGAGAATACTAAAAGTGCCATGGACTGCCAAAAGAACCAATAGATCTATTTTGGAAGAAGTGCAGCAGAGTGCTCCTTGGAGGCCAGGATGGCTAAATTTTGTCTCTCATACTTTGGAAATGTTGTCAGGAGGAAACAGTCACTGGAGAAGGATGTCATGCTGGGTAAGATGGAGGGTCAGAGAAAAAGAGGAGGACCCCCAACGAGATGGATCGGCCAGGTGGCATCATTGATGGCATCGAGTTTGGCGTTGGTAGTGAGGTTGGCCCAGGATCGGACATTGTTTCATTCTGCTGTGCTCGGTTGCTATGAGTCGGTTCTGACTCGACGGCACCTGACAACAACAACAAGCCACCATCAACTACTACTAAAAACTCGAGTATTGGATTGTTTTTGGCATTTTGAGTCATTTTCCTCTTAATCTTTTATATAAATATTTGAGTTGTCACTAAGCATCTATACATCAGTCAACTGATTTTTCTTTTAAGAGACAAAAATAATCAAAGGACAGGCTTGACGGAAAAGGTGTCCTCCCTCTGCCTTAAGTTAATATAGTCTTTGTGGAGAATCCAACTGCAAGGAATTGTTACCATAAGTTCAGATTCTTAAACTTGGTTAAACTGTTTAAAAAACTCCTTGTTTTGGTGCTATTGTGCCTGCCCCCCTTCCCACTCACACTTTTTTTTAGTGACTGCAGAACAGCATATGTCAAATATCAAGCTAATGTGTACCGTGGCATGCTTAATTTGATGTCTTTAATAGCGTAAAGGAGACTGGAGTCTCTTCAAAGGTTGCTTTTAATACTAAAAACTTGCATTATTTCCATGTTCTTTGTATCTGCCTTTACTGGAGGATATGGGAATCCTGATGTGGTGCTGCGGGTTAAAGTGCTGGACTTCAAGATTGGTTTGAACTGAAAGGTCAGCAGTTCGAGCTCACCAGCCGCTCCTCAGAAGCCCTATGCAGGGTTGCTTGGAGTTGGAACCAACTTGACGGCACTTAACAACAACACTGGAGGAAATAAACTTTGTAGTAATTTTACTTATGCTACTGGTGGTGGTTATGTGCCGTGGAGTCGGTTCCGACTCATAGCGACCCTGTACAGGGTTTCTGAGGCTGTAAATCTTTACAGGAGCAGAAAGCCTTGTCTTTCTCCTGTGGAACAGTTTGCAATTTGCAGTCCAATTCGTAAGTTTCTTTAACCTTTGAGGAGTGCTTTCCAGACCACTGCTTCCACATAGTGCTTCATGGAATCACCTAAGTGACACCTCAGTTCCCACATCACATTCATTTGGAGAAACATTGGTGCGTTTCCTCATGGTGCACAAATATCACTCACTTGAGAATGAAGAAACATACTGTGCACTGGCAGAAATATTTCAGCCTGTATATTTATTCATCCATCATACATTTGTTAAGTTCATGCAAGGAGTTTTCTCCTTCTCCAGAGATACTGTTTATTGTTTTTCATGTTTACAAAGAATTAACACTCCTCTACACATGTTTTTTAAAGGATATTTCTTGAGTTGATGCTGATAGAATTTAAGATCCATCAATATGAATTCATACCTCAGTAATATCTATATCTAAAATGGGCATCAAAAGTCAGAATGCAATCTTGAGAGTAGGGTAAACGCTGGTGTTCTGCCAGGCCTTATCAATATCTGTTAGAGAGCAGGAAAGTTGGGACTAGAACTTGGTTTCTCCATGTTCTTCCCAGACACCACATTTGCCAGGTGTTTCTGAGCATAATTGGTCTTACTACAAGGGCTCTGTGGGTGACATTATTGTAGAAAGTTTTTTAATGAGCCTCTACCTACTGACTCATCAGTAGCAATTGCTTGTCATTCTGTGTATACAAGCTGAGGGATGCCACCATACAATGAATGTTCAAGGCCAGTGGCCGGTGTGCACCTGCCCATTTCTGCTCTCACCAGTTAAATTATGGGCTGTGGGAGAGTCAATTTATTCTTGAACTTGATTACATCTATTATAACCATCCTTAAGACATTTAATTAAATATTATTAACTGTATTATTAAGTTAATAAAATATGAGAATGTGAGCATAAAAAGAAAGTTGTTCCAATAAAAACTAAGCCGAATGTCGTGAAAGAAGGAAGGGAAATGACTGAAAAAAATCTCGTGTCAAACTAATTGTGATAATAAGTTTTTATTTAAAATATGTGGAAAATGTTCAAATATAAAACAATTTACTTTGCAAACATTAGTTCTCACGTTGCTTAAAAGAAACTAAATTAGAGACTGTAGGCAATATGATATGTGATTAAAGGAAATAGAACGGTGGACCCAGATTCAAAAAGACCCTAGAGTCAAATTAGACCCCCAGAGAGATGGATTGGCAAAGTGGCAGCATCAATGGGCTCAAGCATGGCAACAGTTGTGAGTTTGGCCTAGGATTGGGCAGTGTTTTGTTCTGTTGTGCATAAGGTCAATATGAGTCGGTACCGACTCAATGGCGTCTAACAACAACAGAGTCAAATACTTGCAAAAAAAACCCACAAAACAATCTAATCTTCAAACCAAGCCAAAGAAAAGCTTATTCTGTATATGTTTTAAACTTAAATATTATAAATAAATAGGTACTTTTATGATTCTCATTTACTAGCCAACCACCTAAACCTTTGTATTTATTTGCATATACTTAAAAGGTAAATTTTGTAGTAAATAAAGAAAATAGTTGAATTTGGGATTTTATATTTATAACGAAAGCCACTACTTACAATGTTTGGTCAAGGAGTCCTGGTGTGGTAGTGTGGGTTAATGTGCCAGACTCAAAGCCATTTGAACTGCAAGGTCAGCGGTTCAAGCTAACCAGCTGCTCCTCGGAAACCCTATACAGTAGGTTGCTATGGGTCAGAACCGACTCAATGGCACTTATCAACAACAACATAGTTAACAAAATCTGCTTATCTTTACAGCACTGCATTTAGTCTTACAATTCTTTAAATAAGCTATGTTGGTTGCTGTTTGTTGATGTAGGGTGAGGCATTTTTCTTCAGTTTGACCTTTTGGCTTAATCATGACTATAACTTTAAAAAAAAAAAAATTACTCAAACCCTTCATATATTTTCTCAAGGACCTCCTGTACTGTTTAAATTGCTTTCTCTGGATTAGTGTCCTGGACAATTTTATTTCCTTTGTGGCTGACTTCTCCACCTCTCCTGAATCACTGTTGACCAGGCTTTTTCTATGACCCAAGAAGTTCATTGCCACTTCCACTGGCTTAGTGAACTTTTGTGGTTTAATCATGACTATAATTTTTGCAAAAAAATACTCGTAGACCTCATACATTTTCTCAAAGATCTCCACTTTTACTTTGCAATTTATTTGCATGATTTTGGGGCCAAAAATTCCTAAAGACGTATGCAAAATTGTTGTCCTTCACTAAAGCATTGCCCAGTAACAATAAAACGCAAGCCACAAATGCAAACTACACATGTAATTTAAATCACAGTTAAAAGACAAAAAGGAATCAGATAAAATTAATTTTGATAATATATTTTATTTTACATATTGTGAGGTTGGCCAAGACCGGATAGGGTTGCTAAGAGTCGGTGCTGACTTGATGGCACCTAACAACAACAACAACTTCCAGTAGCTAACCTTTCAAATCATTTTAACCACCATTGCCAGAATTATTTTCCTGAACCACGGTACTGATCCAGTCTTCGCTCCTCAGGCTTTTCCGTGATTCTACATTATGTTGTTGTTATTGTTGTTAGGTGCCTTTCAGTCAGTTTCAACTCATAAGTGACCGTATGCACAACAGAAGGAAACGTTGCCTGGTCCTCTGCCAGCCTCACAATTTTAATGTTTGGGTCCATTGCTGCTGCCATTATGTCAAACCATCTCCTTGAGGGTTTTCCTCTTTTCTGAGCATTACATACTTCTCCAGGGGTTTCCCAAGCATTACATACTTCTCCAGGGGTTGGTCTTTCCTGATAATATGTCCAAAGTATGAGAGAATGAAGTCTCAACATCCTTGTTTCTAAGAAACATTCTGGTTGTCCTTCTTCCAAGATAGATTTTGTTTGTTTTTTTTGACAATCTATGGTACTTTCATAGATTATGGTACTTCCGCAATACCATAATTCAAATGCATCAATTCTTCTATGGTGTTCCTTATTCACTGTGCAACTTTGACATACTTGTGAAGTGATTGGAAATACTGTGGCTTGGGTCAGGCAAACCTTAGTCCTCAAAGTGATTATCTTTGCTCTTTAACCTTTAAACAGGTCTTTTGAAGCAGATTTGCCTAGTGCAATATATCATTTTATTACTTGACAGCTGCTTCCATGAGTGTTTATTATGGATCCAAGCAAGATAAAGTCTTTAACAACTTCACTCTGTTCTCCATTTATCATGATGTTATTTACTGGGCCAGTTGTGAGGATTTTTGTTTTCTTTACATTGCTGTGCAATCTATATTGAAGACTGTATCTTAGATCTTTATCAGTAAGTATTTCCAATCGCTCTCTCTTTTTTTTTTTTTAAATGTAGGTTTGGAAAGAACATGTTTTAGTTGACTTTACTGGAAACCATATTTGATTTCAATTTTACAGAACCATTTTACAAGATGGTTACTGCTTTTAGGAGTATGTACTAAAAGTTGTGATTCACAATACTGCCTAAGAACACCTTGTGTATGATGCTTTTTTTTTTTTTTTAGTGTTT
>NW_006408809.1:3071818-3087380 GCF_000296735.1 Chrysochloris asiatica | reverse complement strand
TGATGCCATGTTTTTCTTCATATAATCTGGATTATTGAATTATTTGCTTAGTATACAGATTGAGTAAATATGGTGAGAGAATACAATGCTGACACACATCTTTCCTGAATTTGAACCTCTTGATCTATGAACAGATTCCTTGTGAGCATAATTAAGTATTCTGAGATTCCCATTCTTCACAATATCATTCATAGCTTATTATATACATACTTGAATGCTTCTGCATAGTCAATAAAACACAAGTAAACATCTTTTTGGTATCTTCTTCTTTTAGCCAAGACCCAGCTGATGTGTACAATGATATTTGTCTTTCCAGATCATCTTCTGAATCAGGTTTGAAGTTCCGGCAACTCCCAGTTGTAGTATTGTTGCAACCACTTTTTAATTCTCTTCAGCTAAATTTTACTTGCATGGAATAATGAACTATATCATTGAAGTAAATTACATACAAATAAAATTTTGCTGAAAATAATAAAAAAATGGTTCTTCATGATTTGTTGTTGTTAGGTGCCATCGAGTCGGTTCTGATGCATATCAACCCCATGCACAACATAATGAAACACTTGCTGCCCTGTCCTGCCTGCACAATTCTCATAGTTGTTATGTTTGAGTCCATTGTTGCTGTCACTGTGTCAGTCCATGTCTGTGGGTGTCTTCCTCTTTTTTATTGACCCTCCACTTTACCAAGGATTACATCCTTTTCTAAACACTGATCCCTCCTGACAACTGGAACATGTCTAAAGTACTAGAGATGAATGAAGCCTCACCATCTGGGCTTCTAAGGAGCATTCTGACGGTACCTTTATCAATGCAGATTTGTTTGTTCTTCTGGCTGTCCATGGTACTTTCAATATTCTTTCCCAGTACCATAATCTAAATACATTGATTCTTCTATGGTCTTCCTTATTCATTGTCCAACTCATACATGAGCCGATTGGAAATATCATGGTTTGGGCTAGGTGCATGTTGATCCTCAAACTAACATCTTTGCAGCATATTTGACTAAAGCAGTATAGATCGTTCGATTTCTTGGCTGCTTCTTCCATGAGTATTGATTGTGGAGCCAAGCAAAATGAAATCTTGTAACAACTTCAGTCTTTTCTCTGTTTATCATGATGTTATTTATTGGTCCAGTTGTTGGTTCAGTTGTGAGGATTTTGTTTTCTCTACATTGAGGTGCAATCCATAGGTAAAGTAAATATTTCAAGTCTTTGCTTTCAGCAAGCAAGGTTGCATCATTTTCATATCTCAGGTTGTTAATGCATCTTCCTCCCATCCTGACACCACGTTCTTCTACATATAATCCAGCTTCTTGGAATATTTGCTAAGCATGCAAATTGAATAAATGTGATGAAAGGATGCAAACCTGGCACACATCTTTCTTGATTTTAAATCATCCAATATCCCCTTGTTCTCTTCAAAAGACTGCCTCTTTGTCTATGTACAGGTTCCTCATAAGCACAATTAAGTCTTCTGTAATTCACATTCTTTGCAATGTTATCATAGTTTGTTATGATCCGCATAGTTGAATATCTTTGCATCGTCAACAAAGCACAAATAAATATATTTTTGGTATTGTCTGCTTTTAATCAACATCCATCTGATATCATCAGTGATAACTCTCAGTCCATGTTCCCTTCTGGCGCCATCTTGAATTTCTGGCAGCTCCTGTCCATGTACCTCTGAAAGCATTTTGAATTGTCTTCAGCAGAATTTTAATTGCATGTGATATCAATGTTATCTATCGTTGGATGATTTCTGCAATATGTTGGGTCATATTTATCTGAATGGACACAAACATAGATCTCTTCCAATCGATTGGCCAGGTAGCTGTCTTCCAAGTTGTCTTTATGTATTCCGTTTTATTTTTGAAGATTTCCAATTTTCCTAGATTCAGACTTCATACATAATCAAAACCTTATTAATGAATGTTTGCAACAGTTTCTTTCTGTTTTGAGTTGAGCCACATCAACAAAAGAAGGTCTCAAGAGTTTTGCTCCATATATGTCATTAAGTTCAGCTCTACTTGGAGGGAACAGCTCTTCCCCAGTTGTAGTTTGAGTGCCTGAGGAGCTCATCATTCAACACTCTTTCAGGTAGTGGTCTGCTGCTCTTCGTAAGGTTTTCAGTGGCTAAACGTTCAGAAGTGGTCCACCTCTACTCTGTCTTCATCTATCTTAGTCTGGAGGCTCTGCTTAAACCTGTCCACCATGGGTGACCCAGTTGGTATTTGAAATACCCATGGAATAACTTACAGCATCACAGACACACAAGCTACCACAGTATGACAAACTGACAGATGGGAGGTGGTGGTGTGCTGTGGAGTCGCTTCTAACTCATAGTGACCATGTATAGGGTTTCTGAGGCTATAAATATTTATGGAAGCAAAAAGCCTCATCTTTCTCCTGTGGAGTGACTGATAGATTCGAACTGCTGATCTTATGGTTAGCAGTTCAGCTTGTAATTCACTATGCTGCCAGAGCTCCTTGAGAGATGGGTGGTGGGTTCTATATTATGTTGTTATTGTTAAGGGCCATTGAGTCAGTTTCAACCCATAGCAACCCTGTCTATGGATTTCTGAAGAGTGGCTAGTGAGCTTGAATCTCCAAGCTTGTGGTTCAAACCAACTTATAGTCCTGTGCATTAACCCACAGCACCACACCAGGAGCATATAAAATCCAGATTCCTTCATTCATTCAACACACATTGCTTTATTCCTTAGGATTGAGGAATAAAACAAGCACACATATAATTCATAATTGATTTTCACAAAATTAGTTTCTAGCTTTTATTTCAAGAAATTATTATGTGGTTATAATTAAGATTATTACTTAATTTATAGTCTAACAATGGAAACAGCACAATTGCCTATTACAATTACAAGGCAAAATTTAATTTAAAATATGAATTTATGGAATACCACTATTTTAAGTTAAAAATTTTAAAGCTACAATTTTTAACTTTAAAAAATACTATTGAATAGCATTAGATATTTTATTAGAACTATTTGCAATTCTGTGGAGTCTATCAGTAGCACAAATACTGGGTAAACACTCAACTGAAAACTGAAAGGTTGAAGTCTCAAGTCTATCCAGAAGCACCTCAAAATAAAGGTCTGGCAATCCTTCTGAAAGTTCAAATCTTACAGAGCACAGGTCAACTTTGTAACACATGGGGTTACCATGATTAGGAATCATCCTAAAGGCAACTGATTTGTTTGCCTGTTTGGTTTTATTTGCAATTCTAGCATTCAATAGAATAAACATTGGACTGCTAACCTCAAGGTTGGCAGTTCAAACCTAACAGCTGCTCCTTAGAAACCCTATACAGAGCGCTGAGTCAGAACTGGCTCCGCGGCATTTAACAACAACAAACCGACATAAATACAAATTTGAGCCATACATATTGTTAATATTATAAAAATTTCCTTAGACTTTCATGAAAATGCTAAAAAACTAGTGACCACGGAACTGACCCCTAATCATGGGAGTGCCTGGTGTGTCAGAGTAGAATTTTGCTCCCTAGGGTTTTCAGTGACTGATTTTTCTGAAATAGCTCAGCAGGACTTTGTTCTGAGGTGCTCAGTATGATGTTCTCCAGGTTCATTCATGTTGCAAGGTATCTTTGGAATTTATTTATTTGTATATGAGTAATACTCAATACAGTAGTATCCTTTTTAGAGATAATTTGAAACATTAAAAATAGACTAAACGTAAGCTTTGAATTATCATTTGTACCCTTAGAAATTCATTTTACAGAGTCAGGAATGTTCTTTGTGCATTTTTTATATTCATGAAAGTATAGCAGAAAACCAAATGCTGATATTAGCAGTTGGAAATAAAGAGTTATGCTACCTAAATGACTCTTAGTCCCTGGGTGCACAAATGGTTAAGCACTACTATTAGCTGAAAGGTGGACCCACCTAGAGGTTCCTTCAAAGGCAGGCCCCACAAACGGCTTTGGAAAGGTCACAGTCTTAAAACCCCTATGGAGCAGTTTTGTAAAACTCATGGAGTTGCCTTGAGTAGGCATTGATTAGGTGGAAACTAAAAACAACAATTAAAAACTAATGAATATTCAGTAATAAAGAGGAGTGAGAAAGCACTCTCATTCTATCTATCTATCTATCATCTATCTATCACTATTGTATTAACACAGAAATGTTTCTACGATACAGTTAAGCGGGAAAAGTATCAGAATATTACATAATTCCATTCTTGATAGCTATTCATATACCAGGAGTCCTGGTGTGGCGCTGTGGGTTAATGCATCAGACTGCAAAGCTGTTTGAACTGCAAGGCTGGCGGTTCAAGCTCACCAGCTGCTCCTTGGAAACCCTTATAGGGTCGCTATGGGTTGGAATTGACTTGATGGCACTATACAACAAGAACAATTCATATATATACACTTACATACTGTTTTATGTATACTTATATACAAAGCCGGACTCCTGGTTTGGTGGTGTAAAATCAGCACTGGACTGTGAACCACAAGTTCAGAAGTTTAAGCTCACCAGCTGCTCCTCAGAAACCCTATACAGGGTCGCTATGAGTCAGAACTGACTCAATGGCACTCATCAACAACATATATAAAACCAATAAGACACTATTAAAATAGCTAAAAGCATAATATTGTTGTTTCGACTCAGCTGGTGGTCTTGAACAGCCAACCTTGTGGTTCACAGTCCAGTGCTGATCCTATAGTGCCACATCAGGAGTCCAACAACATAATATAGTATAATATAATCAAATAGACTATAGCATAAATTTTTCTACATTTCATATATATATATGTAAAGGTCAATAGTATTTCTAAGGAATTGGACAAGGATATTTTAAGTTTTACTTTTAAGTTGCTTATACCTATTAAAGCTTTTTTTAATTCTTTCTAAAAATTTTGTCCTATTACCAATAATTTTGTTTTGGTTAAATTTTAGTAAGATGTATATAACATATCTAACCTTTAATAAAAATGAAAGTTAAATTCACCCATCAATTTTTGTACATTATGAAGTTTACATTTTGCATGTGGTAATTCTTAGAATGACATTATATGATAGAATGCCAGGTTCTCTTGGAAACATAAAACTTGTAAAATATTTATTTACGTATTTTTCCAAACTTTATGGTGAAACTTTGAGTTGGTTATGAAATAACAGCCTCTATTTGCACTTCAGTCTGAAATTAGAGTCCTACATAAATAGAAAAAAAAAAAAAATCATGCTTATAAGGGTTGTAAATTAAAACACTGAAGAGACTTTTCTTTGAAATATATTCAGTGTATACCATGAACACACAGCATTATTCTCAGTACATGAAGTCATTAAAGTGTGTTTCGCCCACACAGCCACACAGTGGACTTGTAGAGGCCGTACACCTGAGTGTTTGGGGCTTTGACTATCAAGTTTCACTTGCTGAGATTTATGTGAAAAGCTGCCAACTGACAAAACTTACATTCTAGATTCTAGTCAATTTAACGAATTTAATAAAAATCCACACACATCACATCATGGGGGTGCAAAAATACTGTTATATCCAGCATCACCATAAATGAAAAAAAAAAAACCCAAAAACCCAAAAAACTAATGAAGAAACACGACTCATGATATGGGGGAGAGATCTTGCTTTTTGGAATTAATTTACTACGACTCTGCCTTTCCTGAGATTGCATACATCATTGACTTCCATCTCTAGTTCAATTACAAAGAAAAATAATTTCTAAAATGACACACACAAAAAAAGTATCATTGTAGTAACAACCCCCAAACCTGAGAATTCTCTATGGAGAACCTAGTGTGGCACTGCAGGTTAATGCACCAGACTGCAAAGCCATTTGAACTGCAAGGTTGGCGGTTCAAGCTCACCAGCTGCTCCTTGGAAACCCTATACAGGATCGCCATGGGTCGGAATCAACTCAACGGCACTTAACAACAACAACAGCAATTGGCAATTGCATTAGGATTGGAGGAAGACTCATTAACAACCTGATATATGCTTCCTGAAAGTGAAGAAGACTTAAAATACTTACTGATGAAGGTCAAAGACCACAGCCTTTAGTATGGATTGCATTTCAGTGTAAAAAAAAAACCCAAAAATCCTCACCACTGGACCAATAAACAACATTTTTATCAATAGACAAAAGATTGAAGCTGTCAAAGACTTCATTTTTCCTGGATCAACCATCGACACTCATGGAAGCTGCAGTCAAGAGATCAGACGACGTATAGCATTGGGCAAATCTGCTGCACAAGAACTTTTTAAAGTGTTGAAGAGCAAAGATGTCAGTTTGAGGACTAAGGTGCACCTGACCCAAGCCATGGTATTTTCAATAACCTCATATGCGAAAGCTGGACAGTGAATAAGGAAGACTGTAGAAGAATTGATGCTTTTGAGTTATGGTGTTGGAGGAGAACATTGAAAGTACCATAGGCTGCCGAAAGAATCAAATGATCTGTGTTGGAAGAAGTGCAGCCACAGTGCTCCTTGGAGGCCAGGATGGCCAAACTTCGTCTCTCATACTTCAGACATGTTGTCAGGAGGGATCAGTCTCTGGAGAAGGATATCATGCTTGGTAAGGTGGAGGGTCAGAGAAAAAGAGGAAGAACCCCAGCGAGATGGATTGGCAAAGTGGCAGCATCAATGGGCTCAAGTGTGGCAACAATTGTGAAGTTGGCCCAGGACCGGGCAGTGTTTTGTTTTCTTGTGCATAGGGTTGCTATGAGTCGGTACTGACTCGAGGCATCTAACAACAACAACAACAACAACAAAGAAGATCAAAGAAGAATTGATGTATTTGAATTTCAGTGTTGCCGAAGAATGTTGAAAGTACCATGGACTTCTAGAAGAACAAACAAATCTGTTTTAGCAGAAGTGCAACCAAAATGCATTAGAAACAGGAATGGTGAGAATTTGTCTTTTGTACTTTGGACATGTTGTTAGGAGGGGCCAGTTCTTGGAGAAGGACAACATGCCTAGAAAAGTGGAAGGTCAATGCAAAAGAGGAAGATCCCCAACAAGCTGGATTGGCACAGTGACTACAACCATGTGAGGACCATGCAGTGTTTCATTCTGTTGTGTATAGGCTCACTATGAGTCAGAATCCATTTGTCAAGTCCTGGTGTGGTGCTGTGGGTTAATGCACCAGACTGCAAAGCCATTTGAACTGCAAGGTTGGTGGTTCAAGCTCACCAGCTGCTCCCTGGAAACCCTATATAGGGTTGCTATGGGTTGGAACCCACTTGACGGCACTTGACAACAGCAACAACAACATTGTTTCTCGACTTACCTTCCAGCTAGGTCTATATACAAGGAGCCCTGGTAGCATAGTAGGTTGTGTGTTGGGCTGCTAACCACAGGGTCAGCAGTTGAGAAAAAGATAAGGCTTTCTGTTCCCATAAAGATGTACAGCCTCAGAAGCCCTATAGAGGGTCACTATGAGTTGTAACTGACTCAATGGCACAAAACCAGCCTGTTAGGTCTATATACTTTGAAGGTGGTGTTTCCATCTCTAGCTCTGGTAGTGTAGTGGTTACAAATTGGGCTGTGAGCCACAAAGTTAACAGTTTGAAACTACCAGCTGTTCTGCGGGAGAAAGATGAGGCGTTCTGCTCCCGTAAAGATGTACAGCCTTGGAAACTATGAATCGGAACCGACTCCATGGCACATAACAAAAACAGCAACCTTTCCTCGAGCAGTGTTTCATTCTAATATGCATAGGGTCTCTATGAGATGGAATCATGTCGATGGCACTTAACAACAACAACAAGAAGCCCTCTCCAAAGAATTCTGTGCTCTTTAATTTGCACCATGTCAAGATGACAGTTTGGGTATTCTTGAGACACTCAAATCCTGTTTCTTTTAAATGTTCTTTAAGTTTGAGGAGCTCTGGTAGCGTAGTGGTTACGAATTGGGCTGCGAACCTTAAGGTCAGCGGTTCGAAACTACCAGCCGCTCTGCGGGAGAAAGATGAGGCTTTCTACTCCCATAAGGATTTACACTCTCGGAAACCCTGTACAGGGTCGCTATGGGTCGGAACCGACTCGACGGCACTTAACAACAACAACAAAGTTTGAGGAACAAAAAGAGAAACCCTGTACAGGGTCGCTATGGGTCGGAACCGACTCGACGGCACTTAACAACAACAACAAAGTTTGAGGAACAAAAAGAACAAGTTTAGGGCTGTTGGGTGGCTGTGGTAAGGTTTCCTCAAGCAATTCTCCTAGGATCACCCTTGTTACTGTTGTAGAATGAGCAGGTGCTTTTTCATAATGGAAGCAGTTCCTTGGTATAATTTTCCTGGCCTTTTTCTTACGATTAAAGTTTTCAATTTTTCATAAAACTTCTCCATAATAAGCCCCCATGATCATTCTGTGTCTTTTGAGAAAATGTATCAAGATTACCTCTTCGTAGTCCCAGAAAGAAGTTGCCGTAACTTTCTGAGCCGACCTCAATGCCTTGCTTTTAACTGGCCCAGTAGATCCCCTCCGAAGCCACTATTTTTTATTGGATCTTGTTTTGAAGGCACCCTAATGAGACTAAGACAAATGTATCATTGAGAGAACTTGTCTGCTGCCACTCAACTTGTCTGACTGCAGAGACATGTTGAAACATGTTGAGTGTGGAATAAGCCTGTGCATATATAAACTGGAATCCTTGTATGACTTACCCTAGTCTAAAACAATATCATTGGCATAAATTAAAAAATATATGTATCCAATGGTAACTTTATTATTTGGGCTTGTTCCTGTGTTTATGATTTAGATACACATAATAAAGAAATTTACCAAGGAAGCTTGTAATTAAGGCATTCTCTTAGTTTCAGCTGAGCAGTTCAACTGGAATGATCAGAAATAGAGTGAGTGTCCTGAAGGTCTCGGGTGTTTAAAAAAACAAGATAAAAAGAAGAGAGCTGATTTAAAAACAAACTTTGAGGAAGAAGGAAAAACTACCACCATCACACAGAGAGGGCTTTGTTCAGAAGAGTTCACTAAGTTAGTTCCAGTAAGAGATACTTTGATACTTACGCAAACTCAAAAAATAAAATGACCAGTGTACCTTCACAAGGAAGAAAATGCAATTTTTTTCTAAAAGCCTTCTCTAGGACTTAATTTCAACATAAACTACAAACGCAGTGAAAAATGTGAAATAAAGTTATAAATTAAAATATATGCAGCAAAACAATCTTGAAAAATAAGGACAAAATGGAAGGACTCACATTTCCATATTTCAAAACTTACTATGAAGCTACCATAATCAGGACAACATGGTATTGGCACTTGTTGTTGTTAAGTGCCATCAACTCGGTTCTGACCCTGCATAGGGTTTCCGAGGAGCAGCTGGTGAGCTTGAACCGCCAACCTTGCAGTTCAAAGTGCTTTGCAGTCTGGAGCATTAACTCACAGTACCACACCAGGTATTGGCATAGGATAGACATATTTAGCAAAGGAATAAGTTGAGAGTTCAGAAACAAACCCTCACATATATAGAAAATTGATTTTTTTAAAAAAACAAGGTGTCAAAACAGTTCAACAGGGAGAGGATAATTTTTTTTTAGCAAATGGTGTTGAGATGGACAAACATACATACCAAAGAATGCAGTTAGTCCTCTACTTCACAGAATACAAAAACTTAAGTCTAAATGTCTCAAGTCCTAAATATAAGTGCTTAAACTATAAAACCCTTACAAGAAAGCATAGGTGCAAATCGTTGTGACTTTGGCTTAGACAGTGATTTTCTTAGACATGATGCCAAAAGCACAAACAGCAAACTAAAAAATAGGTAAACTGGACATAATAAAAACAAAAAACTTTAGTGTTTCACCATTAAAAAAAGACAATTGCAGGACAGAAGAAAATATTTGTGATCATATATCTGATAAGGGACTTACAACAAATTACTAAAAAGACAAATCAATTAAGAAATGGGTGACGAATCTGAATAGACAAATCTCCAAAGAAGATATACAACTATGCACATGAAAAATTACTCACTGTCATTAGTCATTGTTGTTAAAGTGCTGCAGAGTCAGTTTAATTTATAATGACCCTAAGTAAAACAGCTTCATATGCATATGAAAGTTGGACAGTTAATAGAGAAGACTGTGGGAGAATTAATGCAATTAAATAATGGTGTTGGAGAAGAATATTATAAGTACATGGGCTGCTAGAAGAACAAACAAGTCTGTGTTGGAAGAAGTACAGTAAAAATGCTCCTTAGAAATCAGGATGGAAAGACTTCACCTATCATAGTTCGGACATCTTATTAGGAGGGACCAATCCCTGGAGAAGAATATCATGCTAGGCAAAGTGGAGGGTCAGCGAAAAAGAGGAAGACCCCTACAATAGATTGGCACAGTGACAGGCGCAATGGGGTCAAACATAGCAGCAATTGTAAGGATGGCACAGGTGTAGGCAGTGTTTCGTTCTGCTGTGCATAAAGTCCCTATGAGTTGGAATAGACTTGAAAACCCCTAAAAACACAATAACAATAACAACAACACATGTACAATGAAACCAAACACTGCCCAGTCCTGTGTCATCCTCACAATCATGAATGTGGTTGAGCATATTGTTGTAGTCTATATCAATCCATCTCATCGTGGGTGTTCCTCTTTTTTTGATCACCTTCTAAAATGCACATCAAAATCATGGTGAAATACTATTTCACACCCACCTGTTGTTGTTAACTACTGTTACGTCAGTTCTAACTCTTAGCAACACTGTTTAGGGTTTCTGAGGAGTGGCTGGTGGGTTTGAACCACAGACCTTGTGGTTAGCAGTCTACTGCCACACCAGTACCCTTCATGTCCACTAGCATGACTATAATAAAACAGACAGTAACAAGTATTGACAAGGATGTGAAGAAATCAGAATTCGTATACTGTGCAAGTGGGAATGAACACTGGGACAGCAGCTTTTGAAAACAGTTTGGTAGTTTCCCCAAAAGTTGAACTAATGTAACCACATGATTCGACAATTTATGCCTAGGTATGTACTCAAAAGAATTGAAAACATATGCCTATACAAACTTGTATCAGGATGATGATAGCAGCAGTATTCATAAGAGTTAAACAGTGGCCACACCCCAAATACTCACCAACTGATGAATGGATAAGCATAATGTGGTCTATTTATATAATGGAATATTATTTAATCATAAAAAGAAATTTAGCAGCTCTGGTAGAATAGTGATTATGAGGGCTGCTCTGGTAGCGTAGTGGTTACGAATTGGGCTGCGAACCTTAAGGTCAGCGGTTCGAAACTACCAGTGGCTCCGCGGGAGAAAGATGAGGCTTTCTACTCCCGTAAGGATTTACACCCTCGGAAACCCTGTGCAGGGTCGCTATGGGTCGGAACCGACTCGATGGCACTTAACAACAACAACAACAACCTCAAGGTCAGCATTTGAAACTACTAGCTGTTCCATGAAAGAAAGATGAGGCTTTCTGCTCCCCTAAAGATTTACAGCCATGGAATCCCTATGCAGAGTCGCTATTTATTGAAACCAACTCCACAGCACACCACCACCAAAAAGAAATGAAGAAATAATACAAGTTAAAACTTGGATGAACCTTGAAAATATGCTAAGTGAAAGAAGCCAGACAAAACAAAATGTCACACATTGTATGATTCTATTTATATTACATGTCCATGGGCAAAATATGCAATGATGCAGAAAGCATTTAAAGAAGATGAAAGGAATACACAATCAGTTTATCAAAAAGAATGGTCAATGTTCAACTATTTCAAGAGGTAGCACATGATAAAGAATTGATAGTACTGAGCAAAGAAGTCCAAGCTGCCCTGAAGTCGCAAGCAAAAACAAGGCTCCAGGAATTGACGGAATACAAACAGAATTCTTTCAACACATTTATGCCACACATTTAAGCTCACTCATCTGTGTGAAGAAATTTGGAAGACAGTTACCTGCCCAACCGATTGGAAAAGATCCATATTTGTGTCCATTTCTAAGAAAGGTGACTCAGTGAATGTGGAAACCATTGGAAAATATCATAAATATCACATGCAAGTAAAATTTTGCTGAAGACAATTTTAAAATGGCTGCAACAGTACTTCAGCACAGAACTGACAGAAATTCAAGCCAGATTCAGAAGAGGATGTGGAACTAGGCATATCATTGCTGACATCAGATGGATCTTGGATGAAAGTAGAGAATATCAGAAACATATTTACTTATGCTTTATTGACTATGCAAAAGCATCCAACTGTATGGACCATGACAAATTATGGACAACATTGTGAAGAATGGGTATTCCAGAACACTTAGTTGTGCTCATGAGGAACCTGTGCATAGACCCACAGGCAGTCGTCCAAACAGAGCAAGGGGATACTGAATGGTTTAAAATCAGGAAAGGTGTGTGCCAGGACTGTATTCCTTCACCACACTTATACAATCTATATGGTGAACAAGTAGTCCAAAAAGCTGAATTATAAGAAGAAGAATCAGGATTGAAGGAAGATTCATTAGCAATCTTCGATATGCAGATGATGAAATCTTGCTTACCGGAAATGAAGAGGACTTAAAATACTTACAGATGAAGATCTAAGACTAGAGCCTTCAGTATGGATTGTACCTCAATGTAAAGAAAACAAAAGTCCTTATAACTGGACCACTAAATAACACCATGATAAATGAAGAGAAATTTGAAGTTGTCAAAGACTTCATTTTGCTTGAATCCACAATCATGCAAGAAGCAGCCAAGAAGTCAAATGATGTACTGCAATATGCAAATCTGCACAAAACCTCTTTAAAATGTTTAGGTACAAAGATGTCAGTTTGAGAACTAAGGTGCCTAGCATAAGTCATGATATATTCAATAGCCTCATATGCATGTGAAAATGTGAATAAGGAAGACCATAGAAGAATTGATGTATTTGAGTTATGGTTTTGGAGGAGAATATTAAAAGTTGGAAGAAGTCGAGCCAGAATGATTCTTAGAAGTCAGGATGCTAAGACTGTTTCTCATACTTAAGACATGTTATCAGGAGAAACCAGTCCCTGGAGAAAGACATCATCCTTGGTAAAGTGGAGGGTCAGCAAAAAAGAGGAAGACCCCCTCCCCTGCCCCCAATGAGATGGATTGGCACAGTGGTAGTAGCAATGGGCTCAAGCATAACAATTATGAGGATAGCGCAGTACCAGACAGTGTTCAGTTCTGTTGTGCATAAGGTTGCTATGAGTTGGATCTGACTTGAGAACACTTAACAACAACAACAAACACTACTGGTGTTTCAACTACCAGAGGAATCACCCATAGTGGACAGGTTTCAGCTGAGCTTTCAGACTAAGAACAGACTAGTAAGAAGAAATAAGTGGCCCACTTTGGAGGAATTAGCCTGTGTAAAACTTGTTATTGAATGTAGAATATATAAAATAAATGCAAGAAATGATGAAATAAAATTGTTGAACAGAAATTTTCAAAGGGCAGCTGGAGAAGATAACACTAAGTATTATAATGAAATGTGCAAAGACCTGGGGTTAGAAAATCAAAAAGGAAGAACATGCTCAAGTTGAACGAACTAAAGAAAACATTCAAGCCTCAACTTGTAATAAAAAAAGATTTTATGGGCAAAATATTAAACTATGTAGGGACCATCAACAAAAGATGGAAGGACTACAAAGTCAATGTACCAAACAAGTTCAACCATTTCAGGAAGTAGTATATGATCAATAACTAATGGTACTGAAGGAAGAAGTCCAAGCTGCACTGAAGTATTAACAAAAAGCACGGCTCCAGGAACTCTGGTGTTGTTGGGTGCTGTCAAGCTGATGCTGACACTTAGTGATCCCATGTGCACAAAACAAAACACTGCCTGGTTCTCCACCACCCTCCAAATTGGTGTGACATATGAGTCCATTGCTGCTACCACTGTGACAATCCATTTCCTTGCAGGGGAGATGGTGTCCTCTTTTTCACTGACCCTCCACTTTACCAGCATGATGTCCTTCTCTAGGGACTGGTCACTCTTGAAAACATGTTCGAAGTGTGAGCGATGAAGTCTTACTATGCCGGCTACTAAGGAGCATCGAAATATTCCAACAAACTAATGCAATACTGGAGGCACTCACTAGTCTACGCCCAGAAATTTAGAAGAGAGCTGCCTAACCAACTGACTGGAAGATGTCTATACTTGTACCCATTCCAAAGATAAGTGACTCAATGAAATGTGAAAGTCGTCGAACAATATCACTAGTATCACAAGCAACTAACTACATTTTTGCTGAAGATAAGTTATAAAAAAGGAGGGGTGTTGGTGGTGGTTCAAAAGCACATCAATAAGAAGCTGCTAGAAATTCAAGCCAGATTCAGAAAAGGACCTAAAACTCTAGGGATATCATAGCTTATATTACATGGATCTTAGCTGAAGGCACAGATTATTAGAATGATGTCTACTGGTGTTTTATTGACTAAAACAAGAGGTATCATATTATCAAGAACCAATGATAACTGAAGGAAGAAGTACAAGGTGTATTGAAGGCATTGGCAAAGAACAAGGAACCAGGAATTGATGGAATACAAATCGAAAGCTTTCAACAAGCTGATGCAGCAGATGAGGCATTCACTCATCTATGCCAAGAAATTTGGAAGGCTACTACCAGGCCAACTGACTGGAAGAGATCCATATTTGTGCCCATTCCAAAGGGAGGTAACCCAATGAAATGCAGAAATCATCAGACAATATCATTAATATCACATGCAAATAAAATTTTGCTAAAGATAAATGGCTGCAACAGTACATTGACAGAGAACTTCGAAGGTTCAAGCTGAATTCAGTTGAGAACATGGAATGAGGGATATCACTGCTAACGTAAGACTGACTTTGGCTGAAAGTAGAGAACACCAGAAAGATATTTGTTTGTGCTTTATTGACTATTCATCATCTTTTGATTGTATGGATCATGACAAACCTTGGGCAGCATTGCAGGGAGTAAGTATTCCGTAACACTTAATTGTGCTCATGAGGAACCTGTAAATAGACCAAGAATCAGTTTTTGTACAAAGGAACACTGAATGACTTTAAATTAGGAAAGGTGTTTGCCAGGGTTGTATTCTTTCACCACACTTACTCCATTTGTGTACTGAGCACATAATCTAAGAAGATGGATTATATGAAGAAGAATGTGGCATCAGGATTGGAGGAAGAGTCATTAACAATCTGAGATATGCAGATGATACAACCTTGCTTGCTGCAAGTGAAGAGGACTTCAATACTTACTGATGAGGATCAAAGGCCATAATCTTCACTATGGGTTGTAGTACAATGTAAAGAAAACAAAACTCCTCACCACTGAACCTTCAAGACACCAAGACAAATGGAGAAAAGATTAAAGACTTCATTTTGCTTGGATCAACCATCAACACTCATGGAAGCAGCAGTCAAGAAATCAAACAATTTATTGCACTAGGGAAATCTGTACAAGACCTCTTTAAAGTGTTCAAGAGTAAAGATGTCAGTTTGAGGACTAAGATATGCCTGATTCAAGCCATGTTATTTTCAGTAACCTCACATGCTTGCTAACACTGGACAGTGAATAAGGAAGAC
>NW_006408809.1:3069081-3071546 GCF_000296735.1 Chrysochloris asiatica | reverse complement strand
GGTGGCAGCATCACTGGGCTCAAGTGTAGCAACTTTCATGAGGTTGGCTCAGGACTGGGCAGTGTTTTGTTCTGTTGTGCATAGGGTCGGTACAAGTCGATACTGACTCTATGGCACCTAACAACAACAGCAACAGACTGTAAATAATTATGGAAGCAGAAAGCTTCATCTTTCTTCCTTGGAAAGACTGGTGGGTTTGAACAACCAAACTTGTGCAGTTGTAAAAAGAAATGTAAGAATATATGTAAAAATAACTATATACCTAAATTTATCAGAATGGCAAAATATGAGAGAAGGAAAAAGGGAGCATGCAATGGGAACAAAAGGGTATAAATAAATGAATAAGGACAAGGGGGAGATTTGCATAGTCTCATGATAGTGTGACGTGAACTGAGGAGAATGATTAACTCCCTCTTACTAAAACAATGCGCAAGATTCTTCAACCACAGCTTGTTCACTGTAGTTATTCCTGTATTTACAATGTTGTTGTTATGTGCTGTCAAGTTGGTTTCGACTCATAGTGACCCTATGCACAACAGAATGAAACTACCCAGTCCTACACCGTTCTCACAATTGTTGTTATGCTTGAATTTCAAATATTTTGCTGTACCATGTCCATCTCCTTGGGAGTATTTCTTTTTTTTGCTGATCCTCCACTTTATTAAGTATGATGTTCTTCTCCAGAGACTTGTCCCTTCTGATAACATATTCGACATATGAGAGACCAAGTCTCACTATCCTGGCTTCTAAAGAACATTCGGGCTGCACTTCTTTGAAAACAGATTTGTTTGTTCTTCTGGTAGCCCATGGTACTTTCAATATTCTTCTCCAACACTATGACTCAAATGCATTAATTCTTCTACAGTCTTCCTTATTAATTGTCCAATGTCCCCATGCATATGAGGTGATTGAATATACCATGGCTTGGGTAAGGTTCTCCTTTGTCCTCAAAATGATCTTTGTGCTCTTCAACACTATAAAGAGGTCTTGTGCAACAGATTTATCAAATTCAATAATCCTTTATTTCTTGACTATTGCTTCCATGAGTGTTGAGTTGGATTCCAGCAAAATTAAGTCTTTGACAATTTCAATCTTTTCTCCAGTTTTCATAATGTTATTTATTGATCTTTTTGAAGATTTTCATTTTCATCATATTGAAGTGTAATCCATAATGATCTTTAATCTTCCTAAGTAAATATTTTAAGTCCTCTTTGCTTCTAGCAAAAAGGTTGCATCTTCAGCATATGGCAGGTTGTTAATGACTCATTAATCCTGATGCCACATTCCTCTTCATATAATCCAGTTTCTCAGATTATTTGCTAAACATACAGATTGAATAAGTATGGTGAAAGGATACAACCCTGGTGTATACCTTTGCTGATTTTAAACCATTCAATATCCTTTGTTCTGTTATAAGGACTACCTCTTGGTCTAAGTTCCTCATGAGCACAATTAAATATTCTGGAATACCCATTTTTAATGTTACCCATAGTTCATCATGATCCACATAGTTAAAAGTCTTTGCAAAGTCAATACAGCACAAGTAAACATCTTTCTGGAATTTTCTGCTTTCAGCCAACACCCATTTGACGTCAGAAACGTTATCCCTAGTTCCATGACATCTTCTGAATCTGGCTTGAATTCAGAAGAGTTCAACCCTGATACACACTACCTTAATCTTTTTAAAAAACATTTAAACATCCGAATAGTTTTCACCCACGAATTTGGTTTTGAATTTGGAGTAAAGGATCCCTCCGACCTTATTTGCTTCTTCATTTGCAGTGTCTTTCAGTGTTTTTTTTGGTTGAATAATGGAGCTCTGGTAGCGTAGTGGTTACGAATCGGGCTGCGAACTGCAAGGTCAGCAGTTCGAACTACCAGCTGTTCCGCAGGAGAAAGATGAGGCTTTCTGCTCCTGTAAAGATTTACAGCCTTGAAAACCCTGTACAGGGTCGCTATGAGTCGAACTGACTCCACGGCACATAACAACAACAATGCTGTTAGTTGTGGTTAAGTGGATTCTGATTCATGGAGACACCGTATGTGTAGGTTAGAACTGCTTTATAGGGTTTTCAAGGCTGTTACCTTTTATTGTTGTTGTCAATAAAGTTCTAACCCATAGCGACCCTATCTATATAGGGTTTCTGAAGAGTGACTGGTGAGTTGAACCGCTGACCTTGCAGTTCAAACGGCTTTGCAGTCTGGTTCATTAGCCCACAGCACCACACCAGGACTTTCTATTAGCATATCTCCAAATCTATCTTCTGCAGAGCCTCATACTGCCAACCTTTCAGCTAGAAGTGGAATGCTTAGTCATTGCACTATCCAAGGATTTACATTCTATAATGAAATTTTCAGTTTTATTGCACAAGGATTTCATCCCTCTTTGAAAGTGCTACCTTATGTCTGCTTTTGTATTGCTTTTATTTATTTATTTTCGGATTGCAGTGTGAGTTTTAATGTAT
>NW_006408809.1:3046511-3068981 GCF_000296735.1 Chrysochloris asiatica | reverse complement strand
AGATTGAAGTTGTCAAGGACTTCATTCTTCTTGGATCAACTATCAACACTCATGGAAGCAGCAGTCAAGAAATCAAACGACATATTGCATTAGGCATATCTGCTGCACAAGACCTTAAAGTGTTGAAGAGCAAAGATGTCAGCTTGAGGACTAAGGTGCACCTGACCCAAGCTATGGTATTTTCAATAACCACATATGCATGCGAAAGCTGGACAGTGAATAAGGAAGACCGTAGAAGAATTGATGCTTTTGAGTTATGGTGTTGGAGGAGAATATTAAAAGTGCCGTGGGCTGCCAAAAGAACCAACAGATCTGTGTTGGAAGAAGTACAGTCAGAGAGCTCCTTGGAGGCCAGGATGGCCAAATTTCGTCTCTTGTACTTTGGACAGATTGTCAGAAGGGACCAGTCACTGGAGAAGGCTATCATGTTTAGTAAGATGGAGGGTAAGAAAAAAGAGTAAGACCCCCAGAGAGATGGATTGGCAAAGTGGCAACATCAATGGGCTCAAGCATGGCAATAATCATGTGGTTGGCCCAGGATCAGGCAGTGTTTCGTTCTGCTGTTCATAAGGTTGCTATGAGTCGGTAGCAACTAGAAGGCATCTAACAACAACAACAACAACAACAACAACAACAACTGATGCTACTGCCACTGTACCCATCCATCTCATTGGGAAGGGAACTTCCTCTTTTTTAATGCCCCTCTACTTAACCTACTTCATCACAATCTGCTTTTCAATTTCGTCCCTGTTTAGTTCAAACGTGCATTAAGGATTGGTAGTTCTACTGAACTGGCAAGTAAAAACAGCAAAGACTTTGTTTCTTAGAAGATTCCAGGTGATGCTGATGCTGGTCTCTGGTTTACTGGTTACTCTTTAAGTAACAAGGCTGTATTCCCCTTTACAATAGATAAAAAGAATAAATATCTTTGAAGAATGCTGACTTTGTGCAGTAGTTAAAGAATGATTCAATTCAGTAAAGATTTATCAACCCTATTCGGGACATTTTTATGAAGATGGAAAATAAAAAGGAGACAGGCACAACTCTCAGAATAAAATATTAAGTTTGGTGGGCAGTGCTAGGTTGTTATGTGCTGACTCATAGTGATCCTATAGGACAGAGGAGAACTGCTCTATAGGATTTCCTAGGCTGTAATATTTATGGGTATATACAGTATTCCTTACCAACACTGTAGTTCAAAGGCATGAATTCATCTTTGGTCTTCCTTATCCAGCTTTCACATGCATATGATGTAACTGAAAATACCATGGCATATGTCGATGCGCTTAGTCCTCAAAGTGAAATCTTTGCTTTTAGCACTTTAAAAAGGTCTTTTGCAGAAGATTTGTCCAAGGCAATATGTTGTTTGATTTCTTGACTGCTGCTTCTATGGGTGTTGATTGTGGATCCAAGTAAAATCAAATTTTTGACAACTTCAATCTTTTCTCTGCTTATCATGATGTTGTTTAATGGTCCAGTTGTGAAGATTTTTGTTTTCTTTGAGTTGAGGTGTAATCAATATTTAAGACTGTGTTCTTTATCTTCATCAGAAAGTGCTTCAAATCCTCTTTATTTTAGCAAGCAAGGCTATGTTATCTGCATATTGAAAGTAATAATGAATGTTCCTGCAATTCTGATGCCGTGTTCTACTTAATTTTGTCTAGTTTCTGGGATTATTTGGTCAGTATACAGATTGAATCAGAGTCCTGGTATGGTGCTGTGGGCTAATGCATCAGATGCAAAGTCATTTGAACTGCAAGGTCAGTGTTTCAAGCTCACCAGCTGCTCCTTGGAAACCCTATACAGGGTCGCTATGGGTCGGAATCAACTCAGTGGCACTTCACAACAACAATATACATATTGAATAAGTATGATGAGTATCTTTCCTGATTCTGAGTTGGCTAAAATTCAAAACTCACGCTCTTTGAGTTGATTCTGACTTATCATGATCCTGCATAGGCTTCTCAGAAAACCTATACTGGGTCACTATGAGTTGGAACTTGACAACACCATAGGGTTTCTGAGGCTGTAAATCTTTATGGGAGGAAAAAGTCACATCTTTTTCCTGTGAAGCAGCTGGTGGGTTTGGACTGCTGACCAATATGATTAACAGTCCAGTGTTTATCTTACAGCACCACCAGAGCTCGTTATTAAACCAGGTTGTTGTTGTTGTTAAGTGCCATCAAGTCTGTCCCGACTCATAGTGACCTGAGAAGCAGGTAATGGATTTGAACTGCTGACCTTGATTAAACCAGGTAGTATTTGGTTCTAAGAACCTACTCTTGGTCTATATACAGGTTCTGCATGAGCACAATAAAGTGTTCTGGAATTAGTCTTTACAATGTTATCTACATTTATTATGATGTACCTAATTAAATGCCTTTAATAAAATATAGGTAAGCATCTTCTTAGAATTCTGTGCTTTTAGTCAAGATTCATACATCAGTACTGCTATCCCTTGTTCCATGTCCTCTTCTGACTCTTGAATATGCCATGAACTGCCAGAGAAAAAACAATTCCACCTTTAAAAAAGGCTCATGTAAAAATACACACATTTAAGGCTCAAAATTAGGATTAATGTACCAATCAATTTGAAGCCTACACAATCTTACCAAAGGGCTTTATATTTTTATATTTGTTTTAGAAAACTTGTTGAAGATAAGTGTTATCTCTGTGTCTTCGGAGATGTACAGCCAAAATGTTCCTTAGAATAGAAGATGGTGAGACTTCATATACCATGATGAGACTTTGTGTTACCATAAATTTACTTGATATGACTTTCTTACCCAAAGTATTCAAATGATTGGGTGAGACCATGTAAATAGGCTATAGAGGACTCTAACACTGAGATTGGTTAGTTTTGCCATCCTACTAGATTTAAAAGGAGCCATCTCAGAAGCAGGAGCAGATGATCTCAGGACCATCAAGAAAGAAGATCCATAAGCTGAGTATGAGATCACTACCTAGAAAAGTGTTGGCAGCAGAGGTAGCTGCATGGAGAGACAAAGTATCTGCATGCTTCCCAGACCATGGATCTTACAAGTAAAGCTGTCCTGGATAGAAGGCTGACTTGTAGAATGTATCCTTTGGGCATTTATAGACAGGCGAAAAGAGCTTTTAACCACTTATCTGAGTAGGGCAGAGGCTGAGGGGGCTACATGACTGAGAGGCCGAAAACAAGAGTGAGATGGTCCTGCAGTATGACAGAAAATAGGCGTTCCTGACTGGAGAACTGCTTCACCTGAGTTGTTTCTGATCCTGAATTGTACGCTGTTCACTTCTGCAATAAACACCATACTAGTGAATATTGTCTATGAGTTCCGTGCAGCCGCTGCAATGGATTATTAAACCCAGATGTAAACCAGAAAGTGATGTGTGAAGGATGGTTAGTATCAGAATAGGGTAAAGAAGATTGAAGGTTGGAAGTGTGTCTAAGTTTAGGCTGATTTTGACTTTGATTCTCCTTTCCCCTTGTGAAACTACAGTGAGTCACACATAGTCTCCATCCCATTTTGGCATACTTATTCCAGACATGTTAGGAGGAAGAACTAATCCCTGGAGAAGGACATCATGCTTGGCAAAGTATAGAGTCAGCAAGAGAGAAGAACATCAGCTGGATGGATTGATACAGTGGCTGCAACAATGAGCCCAAACAGCAATGATGTGAGGATCGTGCAGGACCAGGCATCATTTTATTCTGTCAGTGTCTTGTTCTGTTGTTGTACCAAAACTTACTGGATAGTACCTCACAACAACTATACTCTTAGGGAGCAGACCACCAAGTCTTTTCACCTATAGAGCAGCTAGTGCATTCAAATTGCTGGCCCTTTAGTAAGCTGTCAAGCACTTAACCATTGCACCACCAGGGCTTCTTTGGTAGTGATATAAAGCCACTGCCATTGATTTGATTCTGACTCATAGTGACCTTGCACAATATATTAAAGACTGTAAAGCTTTATGGGAACAGAAAGCCTCATTCTTCCCCCTTGGAGAAGCTGGTGGGCTTGAATTGCTGATCTTGAAGTTAGCTGTCCAGTGCTTATCCTACAGTGCCACCAGGGCTCCTTGGAAGTGCTATAGAACAGTGATAATTGTTTCTGATTGCTAAAAATAAGGGGGAACCCCCCACAAACAACTCTAAGCAGATTAAGTGAAAATGACCAAATATAATTGTGGTTGTATGCCTTTGAGTCGATTTCAACTCATAGTGACTCTGTATAGAGTTTCCAAAGCTGTAACTCTTTGCGGTTAGTAGCACAGCTCGTAATCCACCACTGCCATTGAGTCAATTCCAATTCATAGCAATCCTCTGTGACAGATTAGAACTGCCTCACGAGGTTTCCAAGGTGAAATCCTTAAGGGAGTCGATTGACACGTCTTGCTTCTGAGGAGTGGCTGATGTGTTTGAACCACGGACTTTTCAGTTAGCAGCCAAGTGCATCAGCCACTGTGTCACCAGGGCTCATTAAAGTGTAATTGAAACAGTAGAAATGCAGAATATCATCTCTCATATCTTCTTTTACTTGGAAAAAACACACACACACACACACACACACAAACCCAATGCACTGGCATTGAGTCTATGCCAACTCATTGTGAATGTAAATTTTTACAGGCTCAAAGAGCTGCATCTTTCTCTCAAGGAATGGGTGGTGGGTTTGAACCACTTACCTTGGGGTTAGCAGCCCAACACCTAACCCACACTGCCACCAGGGCTCCAGAAGACTCTAAAGGAATGGAAAATTATATGGTATGAACCCACCACATATGTCAAGTACATCTTTTAATGTTATAGCAGTTTCACAGTATTTGCTTTGATTCAGAGGTTCGATGTATCTTAAACTAAATAAAATAAGTCATAATAATGCAGAGTTTAAGTGCTTATTTGCAAACTACAAAGTCTTCATCAACTCCATTTCTTTAAATGCATCAATTCTTCTACAGTCTTCCTTATTCATTGTCCAACTTTCACATGCATAAGAGGTGATTTAAAAAACACTGGCTTGGGTCAGGCACATCTTACTCCTCAAAGTGACATCTTTGCTCTTTAGCCAACATTTTAAAGAAGTCTTTGCAGCAATTTACCTAATGCAGTACATCCTTTGATTTTTTGACTGATGTTTACATAGTGTTGATTGTGTATTCAAGCAAAATGAAGTCTTTGACAACTTCAATATTTTCTCCATTTATCATGATGCTATTATTGGCCTAGTTTTGAGGATTTTTGTTTTCTTTATATTGAGGTGCAATCCATACTAAAGACTGTAGTCTTTGATCTTCATCAGTAAATACTTCAAGTCCTCTTCCTTTTTAGCTAGCAAGATAGCAAGGCTGTGTCATCTGCATATCACAGGTTAGTAAATCTTATCCAATTCTGATGCTACATTCTTCTTTGTGTAATGCAGCTTCTTGGATTATTTGTTCAGCATACAAAAGGATACAGCCCTGGAGCAAACCTTTCCTGATTTTAACGATTTAGTATCCCCTGTTCTGCCCTAACAACTGCCACTTGTGGTATGTGCAGTTTCCTCGTGAGCATAATTAACTGTTCTGGAATTCCCATTCTTCTCAGTGTTATCCACAGTTTGTTTGATCCACACAGTTGAAAGCCTTGTATAGTTAATAAAGCACAAATAAACATCTTTCTGATATTCTTTGGTTTCAGCCAAGATCCATTTTATGTCAGCAATACGATCCCTTGTTCCATTTTCTCTTCTGAATTAGCTTGAATTTCTGTCCGCTCCTTGTCGATGTACAGCTGTAACTGTTTTAATTGTTTTTAACACCATTTTGCTAGTATGTGATATTAATAATATTATTAGATGGTTTCCACATTCTGTTAGGTTACCTTTCTTTGGAATGGGCACACATATGGATCTCTTCCAATCAGTTGGCTAGGTCTTCCAAATTTCTTGGTATAGATGAGTGAGCATCTCTAGTGCTGCATCACTGCATTGGAAGTTTTCAATTTGTATTCTGTCAGTTCCTGAAACTTTATTGTTTTTACCAAGGCCTTCAGTGCAGCTTGGACTTCTTCCTTCAGTATCATGGTTCTTGATCACATGCTACCTCTTGAAATGGCTGCACAATGACTAATGACTAATTCTTTTTGGTATAGTGGTTTTGTGTATTCTTTCTTTTTTTTTTCTGCTTCCTGTGTCATTCAATATTTGCCATAGAATCCTTCAATATTGCAACCCAAGGCTTGAAATTTTTCTTTATGTCTTTCAGCTTGAAAATGCTGAGTATGTTCTTACCTTTTGCTTCTAACTCTAGTTCTTTGTGCATTTGATTATAATACTTGACTTTATCTCCTTGATTTGTGCTTGGAAATTTTCTGTTCAGCTCATTTTCCAAGTCATTTTAACTTCTTAAGAGCAAGTTTCAAAGTCTCTTCTGACATCCATTTTTTTTTTTCTTTCTTTCCATTCTTTTAAATGATTTTTTGCTTTCTTTACGTATGACCTTCTTGATTTCATCCCACAAGTCCTCTGGTCTCTGGTTATTCGTGTTCAGTGTGTCAAATCTGTACTTGAGATGGTCTTTAAATTCAGGTGGGATATACTCAGGGTCATATTTTGGTTTTCGTCTAGTTGTTTTAATTTTCTTCAGCTTCAGTCTGAACTTGCATATGTGCAATTGATGGTCTGTTCCAAAGTTGACCCCTGACCTTGTTTTGGATGCTAATATTGAACTTCTCCATCATCTCTTCCCACAGATGTAGTCAATTTGCATTCCATCTGGTGAAGTCCACGTGTATAGATGTTGCAATGAATAAATTGTTGGTCTTGCAAAATTCTGTCATGTGATCTCCAAGATCATTTCTGTTACCAACTACTAATCCTTCTTTGTTTCCAACCTTTGCATTACAATCACCAGTAGTTATCAGTATATCTTGATTGCATGTTTGGTCAATTTCAGACTGAGGAAGTTGGTAGAATCTTCAATTTCATCACCATTGCCTTTAGTGGTTGGCATATAAATTTGAATAATAGTGGTACTAACTAGTCTTCTTTGTAGGCACATGGATATTTTCCTATCACAGACAGCATTGTGCTTCAAGACAGATCTTGAGATGCTGTTTTTGATGATGAATGTGATTCCATTCCTTTTGAATTTGTCATTCCCAACACAGTAAACCATATGGTTGTTTGATTCAAGATGGATAATACTAGTGAATTTTAGCTCACTAATGCCTAGAATATTGATCTTTATATGTTTCATTTCACTTTTGTCAAGTGTCAATTTTTCTAGAGTCACACTTTGTACATTTCATGTTACGATTATTAATTGATGTTTGCAGTTGTTTCTTTTCATTTTGAGTTGTACCCCATCAGTAAGTGAAGATCTCGAAATCTTTGCTCTATTCACATTATTAATGTCAAGTCTAATTTTAAGAGACAGCTCTTCCCCAGTTGTAATTTGAGTGCCTTCCAACCTGAGGGGCTAATCTTCTGGCACAATATTAGACAATGTTCTATTGCTATTAATAAGATTTTTCAGTGGCTTGCATCCTTCAAAAATGATCTGTTTCTCTTTCTTCCTAGTCTGTCTTGGATGTCCCTGCAGGTATTTAAATTAACAGTGACATACTTGCAGCATCACAGCAACACACAAGCCACCACGGTACCACAAAGTGACAGATGAATGGTGGGAAGGTTCATGAGTGAGGCAATATTCCTACATGAAGATGTTTGGACAACAGCAGTAGATTATTATTTCTCTTTGTTGATTTAGGATGGAACAATACCCAGTAAGAAGAAAGTCTTTTCAAAATTTTTACTGATATTTTCCTGTGCCTATTTCAAGAGTATTTATATTTGAGTGGCTACCTAGTAACTTTAGATAAATCTAAAGTTCATAGAAGAATTGATGCCTTTGAGTTGTGGTGTTGGAGGAGAATACTGAAAGTGCCATGGACTGCCAAAAGAACCAATAGATCTGTTTTGGAAGAAGTGCAACCAGAGTGCTCCTTGGAGGCCAAGATGGCTAAGCTTCGTCTCTCATACTTTGGACACATTGTCCGGAGAGAACAGTCACTGGAGAAGGATGTCATGCTGGGTAAGGTGGAGGGTCAGAGAAAAAGAGGAAGACCCCAACGAGATGGATCAGCCAGGTGACATCATTGATGGCGTCAAGTGTGGCGGCAGTAGTGAGGTTGGCCCAGGATCGGACATTGTTTCGTTCTGCTGTGCATGGGGTTGCTATGAGTCGGTTCCGATTCGATGGCACCTGACAACAACAACAACAACAACATCCATTGCTCCATCCATTTAAAAATTTAAAAAATGTTTCTCTTTAATTCAATCAGTGCCCACCAAGTGCTTACTAGATCTTGTGCACTGTGTTTACTGTTAAGCTACAAATATAAAACTAGTCTTCACATTCAGAATTTTCATTTTAGTGAGGAGAATCTTTCAAAGCAACAATTACAATATGATAAGATTTATACCATCACACAGATGTTAGGGAAGCTAACATATGAAAAAAAGAAAGTGAAAGTGAAGTCAGTGGAGTTGGTTTTGACGCATAGTGAGCTTGTATAGGGTTTCTCAGGAGCAGCTGGTGAACTTGAACTGCTGACCTTATGGGTCAAAGTGGCTTTGCAGTCCACTGCATTAACCCACAGCACCACACAATTTACTGATTGGTATGACAATAATATGACAAAGCTTGCCAGCTTTGAGCATTTCTGATTAGCTAAAATCTATCTCTAGATTTCTTGGGTTCAAAGCCCTCCCTTGCTACTTGGTAATTTTATGACCTGGAAAAGCTAGGTAAACAGTCTATTCTTCAATTTCATTATCTGTGAAATGGGGATAATTATTATGCCTATTGCATAGAGTAATACTATGAACAAACAAGTTAATATATGTAAAGCACTGAAATAATAGAATTTAGCAATAATAAGTAGTTTTTACATTAAATGTGCATATGTTAAGTATAATGATATGTTAAGTATATTCTTTTTCAAAATAGACTTAACATTCAATTAGATCAGTAGTCTCCAAAGATAATCCATTAAGGGTAGGAAGAAAATAGTAGAACTTCGATTTCTATTCATTTTTCTGATCCTTCAATCTTTTTTTTGTGTGTGTGTGTGCATCTTACGATATATTTAACGTATTAGTATAGTTCACATATAGAGTTTACAATTGAATGGGACAAATAAATATGTAGATATTGGTGCAAATGTTAGTTTTGTTTTTGTTTTTGCTTTTACTGGTAGGAGTGATACTCAATCAAAGACTTAGAGATGACTGGATTGCAGTATATGATACTCCCAGCCACAGAAGGTAGTCCTGGTGTGGCACTGCAGGATAATGAGCTGGACCACAAAATCAGTTTAAGCTTCAAGGTCGGCAGTTCAAACCCGCAGCTGATTCTTGGAATACAGGAATACCCTATACAGGGTCGCTATGAGCCAGAACTGACTCAACAGCACTTAACAACAGCAACAAATCCACAGAAGGGATTTGCAATTTACCATTTACAAATACCTTAACATACATGATTCTAAAATACTACAAAACTTGTATTATTTGTCTGCCTTCAAACAGATAGAACAGAATGGTGAAGACATAAGTGTATCAGAGTAAATGATTTGTGAAGTCACTTGAAGTAGCTTTCCTACATGATAAGGCATTTGTTAGGCTTTGCAAGGCTTCCCAGAAGTTGGCTTATGTTTTGCAAACTCACATACTCATCAATAAGGAGTTCTGGCAGTGTAGTGGTTATGAGTTGGCCTGCTAATCTCAAGGTCAGCAGTTCAAAACTCCCAGCAGTTCCATGGGAGGAAGATGAGGCTTTGTGCTCCTGTACAGATTTACAGCCTTGGAAACCCTATGCAGGGTTGTTATGACTTGGAACTGACTCTATAGTATATAACCACTACCACTGTACTCATCACTGAGCCTTGGTAGCACAATGGTTAAAGTGCTCAGCTGTTATGTTTCAAACTCATGGTGACCTGTTCCTGTAAAGACAGTTGTTGTCCTGTGACATTGAGTTGGTTCCGAGGGTATAGGGTTTCTGAGGCTGTGAATCTTTGCAGAAAAGATTCAACATTCACAGGGAGCAGAAAGCTTTTTCTTTCTTTTGCAGAGTAGCTGGTGGGCTTGAACCGCTGACCTTGTGGTTCACAGACCTGTGATTATGCTCTAGGAAACCTTATGGGCAGTTCCTCTTTGTGCTATAAGGTTGTGATGATTGTAACTGATGTCACAGCAATGGATATTAACTAGCATTTTCTCCAGTGTGATGGTTAAGGAATAATCTTGTTTGACATGTCATTTTCTGAAATTTAAAAAGTCTCTTGAGACAAATATACAAAAACATTTACCATAAAGCAATCTGGTCTCTCCTGTCTGCATGATTCATTTTCAGATTTTCTTGTGTTATAAAATATTGATAATGCTAACCAAACAACAGCTGCTTAGCTACAAACTGGTAAAACTAGCTTAGCATGCAACATCCTCAGTGATTTTTAATTTAAAACAATTTACAAATTCATGAAGGATTTTACTTCACACCCCCTCACTTGAGATAGCTTTTGAAGCCATTTAGGGAAGGCCTAGAAGATTAGACCAGATCTACGCCCTTACCCTTTGCTGAAAATTGAAGATTAATTTATGCAAACAAAAGGAAAGCCACATTTCTTAGAAATTCCATAAGTTCACTACATATTTAACTGAGGCTAAATACAAACCTGCTCATTAAAAAGCAAGTAATATAAGCTACAAAGAAAGTTATCATCAACCCCTCATTGACAAGAAAGAGAACATAGAGCAGGTGGTGGTAATTAGTGGTAACCGTGGGAGCATGCAAATTATCAGCTTGTGAAATTCTGTTTTCATTTTGAAAAATTGCCAATTTCTTTTTCACCAAAGCTGGATTTTCTAAATGAACCTGTATTTTTTCCCACTGGATTCACTTTGTGTTTCTTGATTTTTAAAAGCCAAAAATCTGAAGCAACTGTCTTCATACACAAGTCATTTTGTTTTGGAACTGACTCATGCCTCATCTAGGACATGTCATTATTACCCTCTTCCTCAGTTTCTCCATCTACCAAACAAGGATAATAATGCCTGCCTCTCAAGATTGGCGTGTGAATCCATTAGCGAACGTCGATACAGCATTTATGTAGATGGATGCACTGATTATCATCATTTAAATATAATTATTTACATCATTTGGGGCCCACATTGCATTTTTTAATGACAATAAATAAACCTTAAATTTTTCTTCTTTTGATTGTGTGTGTGCCAATGTGATTTGGTCTTTTAAAAAAAGCAAATATTGTGAAATGCTGGCTAGTGAAGGAAGCCTTACCTTGCATGCTTAATTGCCAGACTATTTTTTATGATATACAAGTATGTATAAAATATGCATTATAACCACCTGTAAGTTGTGGGAAGTATGAAGAGGATTGCATTGACTTCTTTTGCCTTTGTTGTTTTTGATCTTTTGGAAATGTAGATTTTTTCTTTTCCCTGAATAAAAGAAAATGTTAGGTGAGTAAATCCCAAATGCTACTTTCCTAACATAGTACTTCCTTCGATAACTTCCAGATTTAGTAAACTTTTCTTTTAATCTGCAATTAAAAAGAAAAAGAATTCTAGAGCTGCAAAACACAAATGAATATGATTTATTATCAATGAACCATCGTGTACTTCTTTAGCCTCGTTTGCATACCAAGCATGTATAGATACTGTGGAACAGTGGTTCACAAAGTGTTGTTCCAGGACCAGCAGCCTCAGCATCACTTAAGAACATGTTGTTTGTTAAATGCCATGGAGTCTATCCCAATTCTTAGCAATCCTGTATAGGGTTTCTCTGGAGCCACTGGTGGGTTTGAATTGCAGTTCAAACCCACTGACCTTGAGGTTCAAACTGACCTTGTGGCTAGTGCTTATCCGACAGCACCACACCAGGACTCCAGGAACTTGTTAGGAAAGGAAATGACAACCCATCTAATATCTGCCTGAGATCCTGGTGTGGTGCTGCAGGTTAATGTGCTGGACTGCCAGGTCGGTTTGAATTGTAAGGTATGTGGTTCAAGCTCACCAGCTGCTCCTCGGAAACTCTACACAGGGTCACTATGAGTCGGAATTACTGGATGCACTTAACAATAACAATACCTGCTTAATCACAAACTCTGGGAGTGGGGCCCAACTATCTCTCCAGATGCTTCTGATACAAGTGTTTGGTCTTGCTTAAGAGTGAATGCTCTGGAGGACCCAAATTTAATGCTATTGACCCTATATTGCATTTCCGAGGCTGCAAATCCTTACAAGAGCAAAAATCTTTATCCTGCGGAGCAGCTGGTAAATTTGAACCGCCTAGCTCTGGTAGTGTAGTGGTTACGAATCAGCCTGCGAACCTCAGAGTCATCAGTTCGAAACTACCAGCTGTTCCGCGGGAGAAAGATGAGGCTTTCTGCTCCCGTAAAGATTTACAGCCTTGGAAGCCCTGTGCAGGGTCGCTATGAGTTGGAACTGACTCCACGGCACATAATAACAACATAGTGTAGTGGTTACGAATCTGGCTGCTAACCTCAGGGTCAGCAGTTCAAAACTACCAGCTGTTCTGCAGGAGAAAAATGAGGCTTTCTGCTCCTGTAAAGATTTACAGCCTCAGAAACCCTGTACAGGGTCTCTATGAATCTGAACCGACTCCACAGCACATAACAACAACAACAGCATCCTTAGGTCGGAGTCCTGGTGTGGCGCTGTGGGCTAATGTGTCAGACTGCAAAGTCATTTGAACTGCAAGGTCGGTGGTTCAAGCTCTCTAGCTGCTCCTAGGAAACCCTCTACAGGGTCGCTATGGGTAGGAATCGACTCAACAGCACTTAACAACAGCATCCTTAGGTCGGAAGAGTCGTGGTGTGGCTCTGTGGGTTAATGCGCTATACTGCAAAGCCGTTTGAACTGCAAGGTTGGTGGTTCAAGCTCATTAGCTGCTCCTTGGAAACCCTATACAGGGCCACTATGGGTTGGAGTCGACTCGATGGCACTTAACAACAACAACAATCCTTAGGTCAGCAGTCCAATGCTTATCCTACAGCAGCATCCCACCCGGCTCCTTGGAGGATGCAAAGTTGCTTTAAATAGAGTGTTTGTAACTTAAAGCTTCATATTTGTCCTTGTTGCTAGCATTGGAACTAGCATAGTCTTAGTGTGGTGCTGTAAGATAAGCATAGGACTGCTTATCTTCAAACCCACCAGTGGCTCCTTGGAAACCTTGTAAAGAGTCTCTATGAGTTTGATTCTGACTTGAAAGTACTGAACAACATCAGTCTGTTAATACACACCCTCCATAAAAGTGCACTGGATAGCTAACCACAAGGTTGGTTATTCAAAGCCACCAGCTGCTCCTTGGAAACCCTATTCAGGGCTGCTATGAGTGTGAACCCACTTGATGGTAGTTAAGGACAATAGCAAGATCTACTAATTATTGAACTTACCGCTTTGTGACTAAGCTTAAGACATATCCTATATGATCATTTCTTATACTTCTCCATAAACAAGGGTAGGTATTGTTGTTGTCCTGAAATGTTGGGAGTGGAGATTCACTCACCTGGATTCAATTTACTGTGGATTCATGATCAGTCCTAAGCTATTGAAGTTAGAGTAGGCCTCACACCTGACCAAGTGGCTATTTAAAAGCTGTGAAGGAGGCAGCCCAGCGCCTGAAAACAAGCACTATGGAGGGTGGTGGGAGTAGGAGGGGTAGATTTAGGTTTATTCTTGGGTTCTTGGCTCTAGGTCTTTGGTGCATGCATGTTAACTGGGTTGAGTCATTGAACTGTCCCAGACGAATTCTGCCTTCCCAGGTGAATGAGATCTTTTCTGCCAGGCAATATGGCTTTACTCTCACGTCCAAACGTAAGTAGCTAGAGCTCTGATATTCTCCAGGGAATGAATGTCCCAGAAGCAGCCTGGTATTGTTCTGTGGAGCTGCAAGAAGAATGTGATATAAATGAACATGGATATTGGGATCTCTCGGGAAGATAGTAAGAGGTAGAACGTGGGAGTAGAGGGAGCTCAATTGAATCCTGACTTTATGGGCGGGTATAAATGAGCTGTGTTGGATAAGTCATTGCCTTATTCTGTAAGAAGAGATTAAGGAGCTGAAAGAAAGGGTGTGTTCTCATCTTACCCCATGGAACTGTCTGTGATAACAGCCTCCTAGAACTTCCTCTTTCCTTTTCCTACAGGCTACCAGTTCCTATACAGCTATTGCCTTCTCCATTTTGAAGTCACTCCCTTCTTGGGGATTCCCATAATACAGCTATGGGCTTGGGTTCCAATTGCCCCATATGGCACTGAACTTGTTTTAGAGTATGAGGATCTTCGAAAGAGCACCCAGAGATTCCCTCTGGGTTCTTTCCCCATCATCTTTCCAGCCTATCATTCAGAGAGAGGGTTATTATTAGAGATCTACTGTTTACTAACCTACTGGATGGAATTGGTACCTAGCCTCATAAAAGAAGAAGAGAACCCATCCACTGATGTTGCTGACACCAACCTGAATGAATGTGTGGGCACTACAAGCAGACGAGATCTAGTCTTACTGGCCATTTCCTGGCCTCATGCACAGCCATCTATGTCTCACCGGCCTTATGTGCAGGAGCCCTTTATTCCTAATATGGAGCAACTGATCCTGGGCATTCCAGGGCTGAGTCACTGGGAAATGGACCCTGGCCAACTGAAGTTTCCAGCAGAGAAACTGTGTCATTTACAAGATCGTAGGGTGAACCTTCACAGGGCTGCCTGGGGCGAGTGTATTGTTGCACCCAAGACTTTCAATTTCCCTTATTGTCAGGGGATCTGCCTGGCCATCAACCGTGAGCTCCGTCAGTCCAACTTTCAGTGTTATAAGGTATGATATGAAGCCTTGTTCTTCCTTTTTGGGAGTATTAAGGAGCCTTGGTGAGGCTGTAGGACAAGCAGCATAGGACTGCTAACTACAACGTTGACAGTTCAACTTCAAACCCACCAGTCACTACATAGGAGACTGATGAAAGACTGATGTATAGTCTTGGAAATCCTATACAGGGTCTGTATGAGTCAGAATTGACTTGATGGCAGTGTGTTTGTTTGTTTTGGATAAGGAACCCTAGTGGTACAGTGGTGAAGCACTGCTAACCAAGAGATTAGCAGGATGTAGCCACCAGAAAGATGTGACAATCTGCTTCTGTAAAGATTATAGCTTTGGAAACCCGATAGGGCAATTCTACCATGTTTCCTATATGGCCGCTATGAGTTAATATCGACTCGCCAACAGTGAGTTTCTTTGTTTTTAATTTTTTAAATTGGGATAGCAGTAAGTACTCCGTTCTCTGGATCTGACTCCTCTTTAATCAAAGAAGCCAGTGAAGATGGCACTGATGTAATCTAGCAGTGTGCACCATTGTCCTTCTTTGTGACTTTATCCCTTGTCATATGTGTCTACAAGAAACGTCAATTTCCAAAAGATTGTTCCTAAGCAGGGTTCCCCCCTCTGTTCCACTTCTCCTTTTCCATTTATCCCTGCAAAGTCTACTGAAATGCATAACTATGGGGCTGTGGTTATAATCGCATTTACTCTCCTGTCTTTTGTTCCCACAGAGGGAGGTACCAACCTGCTCCAAGCTCTTCCAGGTCTGTGGTCCCACCAGAGTCAGGCTTTTCTCCTTGATGGTCCAAGATGATGACTACAAGATGAGCGTCTACCACTTGAACACATCTGTGGTAGAAAAGTGTGGCTGCTTTTGAGACCTCCTGGAACATCATTTACGTCTCAGAACTCAGGTCTCAAGTAAGGGCAGATTACTCAGTAAGCAAGATGAACATGGACTTCTGTTGTTAAGTGCCGTCTAGTGTGTTCCGACTCATAGTGACCCTGTATAGGGTTTCTGAGGAGTGGCTGGTGGGTTTGAATTGCCAACTTGCAGTTAGCAATTCAGTGCTTATCCTACAGTCCCATACCAGGTGTGCTTATTTTCTAATTGGTACTGAATAATTTCACATCTTTTACCACATCAAAAATTGTGCTTCTAGGCATGAGTGGCACAACTGTCTCTCTCCCAACCTCATAACAGCTGCCTATAGAATCAGTGTGGTGACTCTGTAAGATAAACACTGGAGTGAGACCCACGTGGTTGGAGGTTTGTTAAATTACCTGTCAATCTAAGCGGCAGAAAAATGAGGCTTTGTGCTCCGTAAAGGTTTATAGCTTTGGAAACTTACACGTGGTCACTGATTAGGAATCAACTCAATGGCAGTAGATCTGGCTTTATCAACCTAAAGACAAAATCCTAAGCAAACCAAACCCACTACCATCGAGCCAATTCTGACTCTAGTGACCCTCCAGGCCAGTAGAACTGCCCTAGGATTTCTGAGTCTAGAAATGTTCATAGGAGCAGACAGCTTTATCTTTTTCCCTTGGAGTGGCTGGTGGGTTTGAACTGTTGGTCCTTTTGGGTAGAAGCCCAATGCTTAACCCCTGGCACCACCAGGTCCCTTGAAGGAAAAAAAAAATGTTTTTCTAATTTAAATTCTAATGATCAATTTTCTCATTTATGCTAATTTTGGATAAGCTGGGATCAAAAGGTCAGCTTTAGTTCAAAGATGAGCATGCTAAGCTTATTTTCATCCCTTTAAGTGAATGTTTTAAAGGAAATTTCATACTTAAAAAAAGATTTTTTGAAGGATGTCTGAAATCCTCTTTTATACTGTCATTTTATACCAGCTGTGATCTTTGAGAAGATTGCCAAACTTTACTTATGAAGTATTTCTGGGAGGGTTTGAACTACCAAACTTTTGTTTAGTAATCCAGAGTTACCCAGGGTCTCCCATGGTGTACTGTTGTTAAGTGCCATCAAGCCAATTCCAACTCATAATGACCCTGTACAGGGTTTCTGAGTATCGACTGGTGAGTTTGAACTGCTGACCTTGCAGTTAACAGTTCAGTACTTTTCCTATAGCAACACCACACCAGGACTATTGAAATTTGGTCCTTCTTTCTTTATCTCTGTTTATTTTACTAAGGAGGCCTGGAAGTACTGTATTGCTAACCAGAAGATCAGAGGCTCAAACCCACTAGCCACTCAATGTGAGAAAGACAAGCCTGTCTGTTCCTATGAAGATTTACAGTCTCGGAAAGCCTATGTAGGGCATACATGAGTCACAATGAACTCGACTGCAGTGGGTTTGGTTTCGGTTTATTTTATTGGCTCAGGGGTGGAGGATGGGCTGAGGGGAGGACATTTTGGTATGTCTCAAGAATTTTAGTCTCTTGCATTTTCCCCTCACCCCACAACTAATTTCCATGTTTTTGTTTTTTCCTTCCCCTCTAAGGCATATTTGTCCTTCCCTGCTTCATTTTATGGAGTCTTGTAACAACACCCCAGCCGACCTTCAACCTCAATTGCATCTAGTTATCTCTGACTGGTTGGTCAAAACATGGAACATCCTTGGGCAGGATCCCACTGCCTACAGCCTGGCCTGTGTCCTGCTCTCCATCATACCCTGCTCTCCATCATACCCTATCAGGTTTTTGAGACACCATCTTGCCCCAGGGACTGGACATGGTTAAAATAAACTACTCAGAAGATTCTTTTAGAGAGTGGCTAACCAATTAGAGAAGTTCTGAAAGAAAAGAGACAGAGGAAGACTTGTCTTGGAAAAGATAATGGAAAACAGTACAAGAAATGGGGAAGAAGTAGGGGCTAGGAGGTTGTTCTTATCACCACAGACCTAGTGTATCTTGCTCTGAATTAGCTAAAATATCTCCTGTACCCAGCACTTTACAAAGTATCTGCTGCTAGTAACTGCCACTTGCTTCACAATCCTAAATTCAGGGTGCCCATGAGAGAAGAATACAGTATCTGTTGAAAAGACTCCCATATGAAGGCCATTGTGTGGTCCTCTAATTTTAGCCTGAATGCAGGCATGCTGACATATTTTAAATGTGAGATCTGTGTGCAACCTCATTTATTGCAGACAAGCCATTTTCCTGCTATGTGGAAATCTCCCATTTCTCTTCCCTACTGTGCCCTTGGTCAACAGTTATAAACTCTCTCAGACAGCTGGTTGTGTATGAAAATCTATTTATAACAGTCTACGGACAACTGATTGTTTATGGGGAATTGTGGCAATTTTTGCTTAGGAAGGACAATTGGGCATTTCTTCTTTAGTGGAGTGGATTCAGCCACTAGACTTCACAAACATTGCCTCACTTGTCTTTTTACATTCTGTGGAATGAGGTTACCCTGGTGCCAATGGCGAATTCAAACCCAGCACAGACTGCTGGGTTGGAAAGGGCAATGAAAAGAATGAAACACTAATACTTTGTAAGGAACAAAGAAATATAAAGGTATCCATAGTTAAGAGTATAGTGACTTCATGAAACTATGCATTGTGTTTGCCTATGTTAAATGCAAGTCCAGTGGGTTCTGACTTATAGCAACCCTGTTTCTAAGGATCAGCTGATGGGTTGAATCCCTAACCTTGTGTCACACAACACGACCCTAGGATGACTAATTGGCAATCAGAAAACTTTATATTCATTGTTCCTTTTTTGCCTTTGGTTCCTTTTTTTTTTTTTTTTAATAAAAAAATTTCAGGACAGGCTTTTTTTGTTTTCTTAAATCAACTGTTGTTAAGTGCTGCTGAGTCGATTCCGACCCATAGCAACCCTGTAGAGGGTTTCCAAGGAGCAGCTGGTGAGCTTGAACCATCAACCTTGCAGTTCAAATGGCTTTGCAATCTGGCACATTAACCCACAGCGCCACACCAGGACTCCTTAAATCAACTAGAACTTACTTTTTAAAAACATACTGCCCAAACTAAAATTTATTCATGAAATACTACCTGTAAAAAATGTTTTAATTTGATTTCCTAGAGAATGTCTTATATGTTTTTAAACTAGCTCAGACTTTAATGTGATAGCATCCTTTTCTTTACCAACTTTTTAAAAACTAGAATGTATAATATTTAATTTTTAAATATTAGTTTTTTAGCCTAGGAAAGAATATAGAAAAAACAAAAATAGGCTATATTCTCACTGTCCAGATAAGGAATTTGTTATATTAAAAAAAAAAAAAAAGAAATCACTTGACAATTATGAGTCCAGTTGAATAACTCTAAACTGGTGTGGCACTGTAGGATAGACACTAGACCTCAAGGTTGGTTTGAACCACAAGATAGGAAGTTCAAACTCACCAGCCAATCCTTGGAAAGATAATGGAAAACAGATATGAGTTGGAACCAACTGGACAACACTTAACACATTGAATATATAATGAAGACTAAACATGACCATTGTTAATCATTATTTATTAGTATAAAAGTTAAATATGTATGGCTTCAAGAAGTTCCTAGAATATTGGATTTTTTCCATGAACTTTTTGAAGTCCCCTCATTCATATCAACTATGCAAAGACTTTCAGCTGTGTGGATCATGACAAGTTATGAATAACATTGAGAAGAATGTGTATTCAAGAACACTTAATTACTCTCCAGCATTCTACCTTACCCCATACATAATTTCTATGTTTCATGAGGAACCTGGACATAGACCAAGAGGCGGTCATTTGAACAGAACAAGGGGACACTGAATGGTTTAAAATTAGGAAAGGTGTATGTCAGGGTTGTATTCTTTCACCATACTTATTCCACCTATATGCTGAGCAAATAATCCAAGAAGCTGGATTATATGAAGAAGAACTTGGCATCAAAATTGGAGGAAGACCCATTAACAACCAACAACCTGTGATATGACAGTGTTATAACCTTGCTTATTGTTAGTAAAGAGGACTTACAACAATAACTTGCTGATGAAACTCAAAGACTACAGCCTTCAGTATGGATTGCACCTTAATGTAAAGAAAACAAAAATCCTTTACAACTGAGCCAATGGAGATAAACGGAGAAAAGACTGAAGTTGTCAAAGACTTCATTTTACTTGGATCCACAATCAGCACTCATGGAAGTGGTGGTGGTGGTTATGTGCCATGGAGTTGGTTCACTTATAGATGTAGCAGCCAAGAAATCAAACATGTTACATTGGGCAAATCTGCTGCACAAGACCTCTATAAAGTTGTTCAAGAAGACTAAGATGTGCCTGACCCAAGCTATGTTGTTGTTGTTAAGTGCTGTTGAGTCGGTTCCGACCCATAGCGACCCTGTACAGGGTTTCCAAGGCTGTAAATCTTTACAGGAGCAGAAAGCCTTATCTTTCTCCTGCGGAGCAGCTGGTAGTTTCGAACTGCTGGCCTTAAAGTTTGCAGCCCGATTCGTAACCACTACGCTACTGAAGCTATAGCATTTTCAATAACCTCATATGCATAAGGAAGAATATTGAAAAGTACCATGGATTGCCAGAAGAACAAACAAATCTGTGCTGGAAGACATACATCCAGAATGTTCCTTAGAAGCCAGGATGGTGAGACTTTGTATCTCATACTTGGGACATGTTAGCAGGAGGGACCAGTCCCTGGAGAAGGACATCATGCCTGGTAAAGTGAACGGTCAGTGATAAAGAGGAAGTCCTCCCTAGGAGAGGAGATGATTGACAGAAACAACAACAATGGGCTCAAATGTAACACCAATTGTGAGGATGATGCAGGACGAGCCAGTGTCATGTTCTGTTGTGCATAGGGTCACTGTGAGTCAGAGCTGACTTGATGTCACCTAACAACACAACAACAACATTCATCATATCTATAGCTGTAGAATCGGTATTGGACTGTGAACCCACCAGCTGCTCCCTGGGAACCCCAGATAGGGTCCCTATGAGTTGAAACCAACTCCAAGGCCCTTAATAAACATATATATGTTCAGTGCTGTCGAGTTGGTTCTGACTCATAGTGGTCCTGTATAGAGTTATCTGAGAGCTGTGGATGGGTTTGAACTCTGGACCTGTGTAACTAGGGGTTAGCAGTCTAGTGCTTATCCTACAATGCTACACCAGGACTCCACAATACAGGTATACATACATATACATGGTTTCACGAGTGACTTTTAGTTTAGAATTCTCATTTTGTTTGCAATTTATCCTTGAAAGAACACTAATTATAGAGGCTTTTGCTTAATTTAGTATCTTTTTGAAGCCTTGCCTAACCCTTACTTTTCTGTGTGTTATTTTAGGGCCAATTTGGAAAAGACACAGTCTTGTATTGCTGGAACTATTTGTCCTTAATTCTGTACTAGTCTGAGGCTCCTTTTTGGAAACTGCAGGGTAAAGGCCATCCATTTTGCTCAGTCAGGCCTCTCTAAAGAGATTTGGAATTTTGCACTTCTCTTTCAGACTGCTTCAACGAAAGGTAAATTAATAATGAGGTGCAGATAAATCAAACCAAAGCCTTTTAAAGAGGCGCCTGTACAGCAATATCATGGTTTCAGTCTTACGTGTTACTTAAACTCTCGGATTCTTGTGAGATGCAAAACTACGAAACCTCTCTGCAGAGGCTGGAATCAGTTTCAGGTCATTCAGGCAAGATTGTCATTCTTATTCCTTGTTCCCACCAGAGACAGAGCTGAAGGTTGAGCTATTTAAAGCTTTCCTTGTAGCCATATAGATGTTAAACTGTCAGAGATTGTGACAGAGAACAGTCAATTCAGCTCAAATAAAAGCCCCTTTCTGTGGGTTTATCAGTGAAAAGCAGTAAAAGTTTTACATTGACTGTTGCCTCTGGGAGCTTTTAGAGGTGGAGATAAACAACTAAAATGGGAAGATAAAGACTTTAAGAAGTCAAAAGAAGTTAGTGTCAGAGTTGTATTCTATAAGTGAATACAAAATACACAGAAGGGAGTGGCCAATAGGAACATCAGTGATACTTCATTTAAGCAAAAAATCCCCAAATAGTTGTTTTAAGGGCTGCCAATTTGATTCTGACTCATAGTGACCTTGTATAGGGTTTCCAATAAGCAGCTGTTGAGTTTGAGCTGCCGGCCTTGTGGTCCAGTGCTTTATTCTACAATAACCATATTTTCATATGGTTTCACTGGTAAAAATTCTTTTATAGTGATTGGAAGGTCTGACATTTTTAAGAACTGAACTCTTTTAGCAAGGTGATCCACATAATAAAAGTTTTCCATGTTGATGTTAGGTGCCATCGAGATGGTACTGACTCATAGCAACCCTATGCACAACAAAGAGAAACACTGCATGATCCTGGGCCAACCTCACAATTGTTGCCATGCTTGAGCCCATTGATCCTGCCACTTGCCAATCCATCTCCTTGGGGGTCTTCCTCTTTTTCTCTGACACTCCGTTTTACCAAACATGGTATCCTTTTCCAGTGACTAGACCCTCCTGACAATATGTCCAAAGTATGAGAGACGAAGTTTGGCCATCCTGGCCTCCAAGGAGCACTTGGGCTGCACTTCTTCCAACATAGATCTGTTGGTTCTTTTGGCAGCCCATGGCACTTTTAATATCCTCCTCCAACACCATAGCTCAAAAGCATCTATTCTTCTA
>NW_006408809.1:3027194-3040191 GCF_000296735.1 Chrysochloris asiatica | reverse complement strand
TTCATTTTGACAATTTCTAATTTTCCTAGCTTCATACTTCATACATTCCATGTTCTGATTATTAATTGATGTTTATAGCTGTTTCTCTTCATTTTGAGTTGTGCCCCATCAGGAAAAGTGACTAAAAGTCATTGGGACTGAGCAGAGAGTCAGAGAGACAAAAGCAAACCCATGACAAGAGCTATAGGTGCTGGTAGATGGAGTGGACATTCTGGGAAGACCAGGGAATGGGGATGCTCACTTGATAATCCCATTGAAAGCAGTGGGTTCCCTGGCATCATCCAGGGTTGTAGTCTCAATGCTGACTCATTAGCCCCAGTTGGGTCTGGGATTTAGTTCTGGGGATTAGCTTGATAATTAATTTTAGTGGATTTAGTCCACTAGAATTTCTGTAGAGAGGACTGGTATATTTTAAATCTCTGTCAGGTAATTTTAATGTGCAGCTATGAAATCAGTTTCTGAGAAGGAAAACAATCTATGTCAAGCACAAGGGAGTGAATGTTTCATAAAGGATGTTGTGAATTCCAGCATGGAAAGACTTCTATAAGAGAATCTTGGGGGAACACTTAAGGCCAAGCCAATTTTATTAGGTTGCTGGGAAGATGATCCTTGAGATTGACCTTTGAGGCTTGGAAGTAAGCACTCTGGGTTCAAATCTTGGTTTAGCCACTTACCAGTTATGCCACTTTAGGGTTAAGACTAAATTGCCTAATTTCCTTAAGCCTCTGTTTCTTCTTTTGTAAGATAGGGGTAACAATACTTGTATGGAGGATTCAGTTCTGTAATATTTGTACTCATATTACATACTACAATAGAGTATGGTGCTTGGCATATGGAAAACAAGCAAACATTATATCTGACCTTCTCTTTCTCCTCTTCTTCCGGTTTTATGTCAAGTACCTGACAAAGTAAGTAATAAGTCAGGTATTAATCTTTTTTTCCCCATTAACAAACTCTCTTTGTTAATGTCCAACCATTAGATAATAGCAGACCATGAGGCATTATTTGATTTTTATTATGAGGATAACAATACGAGGGTGAATTAAAACTTATCTGCATACTGGCTGTAGAATTTATTTGAATTAACTTTTAGAATAGACAAATACATCATTTTAAAAATACAATCTCCTTGCTTTTCAATACATTTTGTCCATCTGTCAACAAGCTTTCATATTCTCTTATTAAGTAATATTTTAGGCTGTTTAGGGAACCAAAGAGGTGAAAAAGTCCAGTGGAACAAGATCAGGATGAGAGGGAGGATGCTTTCACACTTCAAAATGAAGTTTTTGCAGATTGTCAGAATTAGAATACAAAACAGCATGCATAGCATCCTAATCCCCGCCCCCTCCCTCAAAACTGTTGCCATCAACTTTATTTCAGCTCATGATGACATCATGGGCACCAAAGTAGAACTGTGCTCTACAGGTTTTTCAGGGACTGTCATCTTTTTGCAGCAGATTGCCAGGCCTTTCTTTCAAGGAGCTTCTGGGTAGAATGCAACTGTCAATGTTTCAGTTACCACTTAACCATTTATGCATCTCAGGGAGAGCAATGTTATATATGGAAATATACAACTTTAATGTTAACACTAAATTGTTGACAGTGGCTATCTCTATGACGCAGACTTGGATTGATTATTACTTGGATCTTTGTAAATTTTTGCATATTCTGGGTTTTGTCTGTTTTACAATGGGAATATGTTATTTTATGATCATCAGTATAATAATTCATGCCACTATAGAAACATTAGAACTATCCAGAGAACTATAAAGAACAAAATAACAACCATCCAGTTCAAAGTTTGATAACATTTTAGCAAATTTACCTCAAATCTTCTCTATGCATACATATTACATGATTGTGACCATATAGCATTTACAATTTAATGACTTATTTTCTTTTGATTGGTATGTTTAAGCATTTTATGATATTGTGTTGTTGTTGTTAAGTGTCGTCGAGTAGGTTCCGACCCATAGCGACCCTGTACAGGGTTCCTGAGGCTGTAAATCTTTACGGGAGCAGAACACCTCATCTTTCTTCCGCGGACCGGCTGGTAGTTTTGAACTGCTGGCCTTAAGGTTCGCAGCCCGATTCGTAACCACTTCGCTACCAGAGCTCCTTTTTATGATATTAGAAACTATCAAAAATTATTTTAAAGTTTTTATTGTGAATTATGTGATAGTTTACATGGGATAACATTAGCTTTACATTCATCCTATCATATTTCATTTCATTGCTATGATTACAATACCCTCCATGCATCACCAAACAACTCCGCAAGCTTGCCCCCCTGGCTGTCAGCATGCGGCCCCTCTCCCTTCCCGAGTCCAGAGTCCCCAGCCACTCCATCTCTCCACATCATCATCTCTGCCTTCATCTATGATGTCCCTGCTTATCTGGATAAGGTCTCGCAATCCGCTCCTCTCCCTTGATGGTTCCAGGGACCTCTACTCCTGGACTTCAAAATCAACCATTCCCCTCCTTTTGTTACAAAACGTCTACCTTTACATTTTCAACCCTCACAGTCAGTCCTGATAGCAATTATTCACTATTGTACCACAAAAGTCTTATCCCCATCTCCTTTCATCAGCCCTGTTCAGGCAGATTGGAAACCACTCAGTGGAAATTCTACCTTCCCTCGCACCTGCTGGAACTAGGCTCCCTCTTGAAAATTTGTAAGCCAGTCACTTCTTGCCTTTGTAGCGCCTCCCCCCGCCCCTTTTTTTGGGTAGCCAAAGTCTAAGTTGCCCATCTCTGTCAACCCTGCGTACCAAGGGGGTGGGAATGATCCTTGCTGTTAAAATTTGTTCCCTCTTTTGACCTACTACATCCATAAGTATAGATCAAGTTCATCAAATTGTAGCAGATTACTCTTTTTTCCCCTCTTCTTTCTTCTAGTTGAGTTCTGATCATCCAGCCATTGAAGCCAGGTCAAATAGGTACTATCTGCAAGTATGGATGTTCTTGTGCATCTCCCCTCACTTCATATCAGCTGGACGCTTCACTCTCTGCTCTAGTCCTCTGTGGCCATGTCACTGTCTCTGGGCCCAGGAGTCCCCGGGTCTTGCCATACTGCTGGCCAACCAGGTCTCAATCCGTGTTCACAGGAGTCTACTGAATGTGATTGGACTTAGCTCACAACTTCACTGCTGTTTTTCCTCCACTTCCCTTATCGGTGACCAACGTGATCACCAGCCAGACCACATGCCTGCTCATGTATTCCCCTTGAGTTTTAGTCTTTGAAGGGGGATTGCCCTGATGGGACCCGATCACTTGCCTTGATGGCTCCCGGGCAAACAACTTGCTTGTTCTTATAGTCAATCGGACTGCTATTATTGTTTTTGATTTTTCCTGCTGGTTTTTCTTTCAAGAAATATCTTCCATTCTTCTAGTCGCTCCAGGCTGCTCTGCTTGTCCTTGCAAGTGGAAATTTCCCACTTCAAAAGATCCTGGATGGGGTTCAGGATTCCACCTATGGTTTTATGCAATACAACGGCTCTGCAGGGAGCCTCCTTCACTGGGCAAGTTCTAGTCCCATTTTAGGTATTCCAAACAAGTTATAGGCTGAAGACAGACTTGCAAGTTTTCTATGGTGATGTTTCTGGCTATGCTTTTCTCTCCCCCTCAAGTGACTGTTTTACAATGGTAGGCAAGGGAAACCAAGATTCAAAAGACAGAAAATAATTTTAACATTATTTCCCCTTTTTTACTCATTCAACCCATGCCTTAATTACTGTATCCCAGAGCCCTGTTGTTCCAAGGTTGTGCATACATCATTAATTACCTCTGTCCCACTTAGTCTTTGCAAACCTGCCTAACTGTTCTCCCATCTGCCTTGTTTTTCCATTCCCCTCCCCCTTCTAGTATATCCCTTCCTAGCACCCAAGCTATGCTGTTTCTATTCCCTACCCTGTGCTCCACTTTCCCCTCCCTCCTCTCAACTCACCCCATATATCCTGGTAACCAGCAAAAAAATCACCTCCCTCCCCCTTTTAGTGTGGGTACTTTTTCTTAATCTTTTACACTAATGGTCCTATGCAGTATTTCTCCTTTTGTGACTGATTAATTTCACTCAGTATAACATCCTCAAAGTTCATCCATGTTATGCAGTGGCTTGCAGCTTCCTTGTTATTCTTCATGGTAGCATAATATTCCATTGTGTGTGGACCACAGTTTGTTTATCATCTTTCACTGATAGGCACTTGTCAATTTCCTCATAGTTTTAATGTTTCCATGTTCTTCTTGGAATTTCATTTTCTTGGTATGTTGTGAAATATTATTTTTCTTTGAGGTTACCTTACATTCCATTAACTTTCCCCTCCATTTAATACAGTCTATTTTATCCTATAATCTACCTGATCTTCTCACCACCTGGGTCTGTATTCCTATGTGTTTACCTTCTTTTGCATTATAATTGTTTTGATCATAGGCTGACCTCCCGGTTCTTTTGAATTTGTTCTTAAAGTTTTGTTCTGTTCTCAACTCTTCCATTTGCTGATTAATGAACTGTGTGGTGCTGCCACATATGTCAATCTCTGGTTGTTGTCTGCTCTTTTTGGTTCTCAGGCCACAGAACTCCCTTTAGGATGTTTTTAGCACAGGGTTGGCTTTGGAAAAATCCCATAGCTTCTGTTTATCCTGGAATGTTTTGATTACACCATCGTATTTGATTGACAGCTTTGCTGGATAAAAGATTCTTGGTTGGCAGTTTTTTAGTTTCATGGTTTTATATATGTCTCCCTATTGCCTTCTTGCCTGCATGGTTTCTGCTGAGAGATCTGAGCCTAATCTGATTGGCTTGCCTTTGTATGTTATACTTCTCTTTTCCCTAGCAGCTTTCAGGATACTGTCCTTATCTTTGATTTTGGAGAGCTTGATTATTATATATCTTGGTGATTTTCTTTTAGATTCTATCCTTCCTGTGGTTCATTGAGCTTCTTGAATGCTTGTCTTTTCACTTTTCAGGATGTTAGGGACATTTTCTTCCAGCAGATCTTCAACTGTCTCCTCTGTGGACTTGTATGATTCTTCTTGTTTCAGAATGCCAATTATCCTTAAGTTATTTCTCTTCATGTTATCCAACATGAAACTTAGACCTTCTTTGGATTTTTTTTATCCTTTTTTCTGATTGCTCTTCTATCGTAGTAGTATTAATTTGTCTTCCCGCTCACTAGTTCTGGCTTCCATCTCTTCAATTCTACTCCTTTGCTCTTTCAGTGTATTGGCCAATTCTGATATTCTATTATTAATTGTTTGGACTTCTTTTTGAATTGTTTCCAATGCTGTATCTATCTTATTTGATTGTTCCTGTATTGCTTTCCTGACTGCTTCCTTATTATTCTCAACTCCACTGTAAAGTGTTTTGATACATTTTATAATTATTTTTCTGAATTTCCTTTCTGGCATTTCCAAGGCCTGCCCTCCTTCCAGTATGGAATGTAGATCTACCTCCAGATCATTTGTCTCAGTCACTTTATCTTATTTCTGGATATGTGCTGATATAGTCATCTGCTTCTGCATCCTGGGCATGTTCAGTAGTTAACTGTAGCCTTAATACTTAATTGAGTGGTGTTTTGGTATTTTTTTTTTTTTTTTTTTTTATGCTTTCTGATTGCCTTCAGGTAGATGTGATCAGGAAATGGGCTTCCCTTTTTATTTTTCTTATTACTGAACTCAGAGTAACTATCACAGTTGTTGTCTGCCTACCTGGTGTATTGCAGTTGGTATTGGTTCTTGCCTGGATTGTGGGTTTTATAGGGTGTGATTGTAGCTTGATTATATGACAGCAATTGCTGTCTCTTCTTGGGTAATATAGGGAGAGAAAGAGCCCACTAAAGGTAAAGAGGGTACCAAAAAATAAAGCAGCAACAGCAAAAAATACTCAGATTGAGTACTGTAGCTTATAATCACAGAAAAGAGATAAGAGGAAAAAAAGAAAAACCTGTAGCCTAATACGAGTATGCCTTTAATATCCTCTTTTAGCTTCTTGCCTTCAAGACTGCCTGAGAAATTTAAAGATGCTACTGTTGTTATGATGTAATTCAGGATTTAATTTTTGGTCTGTTTCATTTTTTATACTGTCCCTCCCACTCCCCAACCCCCATTCTGGCCTCTTTCCTAGTGATAAGCCATTCAGGGCCGGCTGTGGCCATTTTGTGCTGCCCTTTGGTTTTAAGTGGGATCTGTCCCTTTAAATGTTGAGAGGATCTGTGTGCATGCCTAGTATAACCCTCCAGTGGCAGGGGTTGGGGATTGGGGGGTCGGGGTGTCCACTTGCTCAGGCAACCCCTTTAGTCACCAAAATGGAGATGCGCAGACAGCAAAAGTCCAATGAACAGATTTAAAAAAAAAAAAAAAAAAAAAAAAAGGCAAGTCCACATCTTTGTCTCCAAGGTTTCGGCAGGCATCAATCCGTGGTGGCTCTGATCCTTTCCCCTCTTGGTCTCACTGCTTTGTCTCACCCAAAATGGTGGCTCCCTGCTGCTCAGCCCAGTGGTTTAGAAAGTAGATTTCTTGCTTCTGCTACAAATTTCACTGGCTATAAGCCTTCAAACTTTTAAAATATTCCTATATATGTGGTTCAGAGTTTTGTCATGGTTCCCTGCACCTGCTTCATCCAGTATTCTGTGTTATTGATTCTCACTGCACTTCTACCCTATCCGCCAGCAAGTCCCGCCCTCTAAAACTATTCTTGAACATTATTGCAATAGCTACATGAACATTATTTTACTAGTTACATGGTATTTCATTGCGTAATTTACTTATTTATCCCCTGTGTAGGGGGTCCTGATGTGGTGGTGTAGGATAAGCACTGGATTGCACCAGCTGCTCTTTGGAAACCTTATACAGGGCTGCTGTAAGTCTAACTCAACTGAACAGCAGTTAATACCACCACCACCACCACCACCAAAAACATTCGCCTATGTTTCTTTATCTTTTTTATAGTCATCATCAATGATGTGTTAAATATCTTTGTTCATGTGGTCTTCATTCAGATTCCTAGAAGGAGAATTACTGGGTTACTGTGAAGAACCATAATTTAGTAATCCATTGTTATGTAATAAACAAATTAAAAACTTTGTTGTTAAGTACAAATGAGCAGGTTCTGACTCCTAGTGTATTGCCCAACACCACACCAAGTCTCCATTAAAAAATTAAAATCATTAATATCTCTTGGTAGTGTAGTGGTTATGAATTGGGCTGCTAATCTCACGGTCAGCAGTTTGAAACTACCAGCTGTTCTGCAGGAAAAAGATGAGATTTATAGCCTTGGAAACCCGTACAGAGTTGCTATGAGTCAGAACCGACTCCATGGCACATAACAGCAATAACAATGGTTCTTTTAAGGAGCTCTGGTAGTGTAGTGGTTACGAGCTGGGCTACTAACCTCAATGTCAGTAGTTCTGCTGCTAACCTCAAATTACCAGCTGTTCTGTGGGAGAAAGATGAGGCTTTCTGCTCCCATAAAGATCTACAACCTCGGAAACACTGTGCAGGGTCACTATGAGTTGGAATTGACTCCACAGTACTTAACAACAACAATGGTTCTTGTGGAGTACTGGTTTGGTGCTGTGGGCTATTGCACTGGACTGCAAAGTTGGTTTGAACCACAAGGTCAGTAGTTCAAGCTCACTAACTGCTCCTAGGGAAACCTATACAGAGTTGCTATGGGTTGGATCTGACTCGACAGCACTTTACAACAACATGGTTCTTGCAGTGAATTATTTAATATATCTCTTCTAGTCAAAGTCTTTGCAACTCACATAAAATGATTTTTTCCTGGTGGGTCTGAGTAACAGAAGGTGGTGGAACATGCTGATAGCATTATAAGATTCAGTTGTGAGTGATTGCTAACAGAACTAATTGTGACTATAAAAACTTGGAACTCTAAGCTGGGGATTGGTCAATCTTGCCTGCTGTTGTTGTTGTTAGGTGCTGTTGAGTCAGGTGTGACTCATTGTGACCCCATACAAAACATAATGAAAGACTGTCCAGTCGTGCACCACCTTCACAATTGTTACACCTGATCCCGTTGCTGCTAACACTGTGTCAGTTCATCTTCTTAGAGGTCTTCCTCTTTTTCTTTAACCCTCCACTTTACCAAGCATTATGCCTGTTTCCAAGGACTGGTCCATCCTGATAATATATCTGAAGTATGAGAGATGAAGTCTAACTATCCTGGCTTCTAAGGAACGTTCTGGCTGTACTTCTTCTAATTTCTGGAAGTCTACCTTATCTTCAGTGTTCTTCTCCAACATCACATCTCAAATGCATCAATTCTTCTATGGCATTCCTTATTCACTGTCCAACCTTTACATTCATATGAGGCTACTGAAAAAAACCATGGCTTGGGTCAGGCACACCTTATACCTCAAATGATATCTTTGCGTTTTTAACACTTTAAAGATGTTTTGTGCAGCAGATTTGCCTAATACAATACAATACAATACATTGTTTGATTTCTTGGCTGCTGCTTCCATGACTGTTGATTGTAGATCCAAGCGAATGAAGTCTTTGACAACTTCAATCTTTCCCCCTTTTATCATGTTGTTATATATTAGTCTAGTTGTGAGGATTTTTGTTTTCTTTATATTGAGGCACAATCCATACTGAAGGTTGTGGTCTCTGATCTTCATCAGTAAGTAATTTAAGTCCTCTTTGTCATCCTGATAGGTAAAAACTGAGCCATCTGAGAAGCAGGTAAGTAGGATTTCACTATCAACAAGAGAAAAGAGCCAGGAGTGGAGTGCATCTTTTGGACTCTGAAATCTCCACATGCTGAACCTCTTTAATCTAGGAAATAAGAATTAACAGAGGAGCAGCAGCAGAAACAAGAGCCAGCACACAAGACAGAGCAGTAGGCTTCCCTGTTCATGGAGCAAGTAAAGCTGAATGCCTTTGGGCAGGAGTCTTACTTGTGGAGTAGGATGCTTCTGTGTATTATTGTAGGGAGCTAAGTTTGCTGACCCAAGGAGCTAGAATTAAATACCTTCAGGCTGAGGCTTAAAGCAGAATGGAGTGCCCTATGAGTATTTATCACAATCGAAACATTGCTCCTGTCACAGAGCCTCGTAACATTGCCCAAGTGGGCAGAGGCCAGGTCAAGGGGTTGAAATCCAGAGAGAGGTCTTCCTCTGACTATGGCAGAGAAGAGGTTGTGCTGACTAAAGAACTGTATCATGAACATTTCTGATCCTGAATTACCTGTTACCTTCCCTAATAAATACCGTGATTGTGAGTATGGTCTCTGAGTTCTGTGTGGTCATTGTAACAAATTATGGAAGTAGAGAGGTTGGTGTCAGAATTGAGCAGGAAGGTTGGAGTGTGGAGGCATGTCTGACCTCAGCTTCAGGAATTGACCTTGGGTTGATGATGACTTTGATGTATATGAATGACAAGACCTCAAATATAGGTAAGCTTTTTAAAATTTCTTTTGCTTTTTAAGCTTTTCTAACATTTTCTCCAATGAGCATATTTTCATGTTGTTAAGCACCATTGTGTAAGTTCAGACTCATAGTAACCCTGTGCACCACAGAATGAAACACTGCCAGGTCCTGCGCTATTCTCACAATGGTTACCACTGAGCTCTTTGTTGCTGCCACTATTTCTTTCCATCTCATTGGATCTTCCTCTTTTTCCTGACCTTCAGTTTTACCAAGCATCTCCAAAGAATGAGAGATGAGGTCTCATGATCTGGCTTCCTAGGAGCTTTCTGACTATACTTCTTAGAACACAGATTTGTTTGTTCTTCTGGCAGTCCATGATATTTTTTATATTCTTCTCCAACACTATAATTCAAATGCATTGATTTTCTACTATCTTCTCCGTACATGGTCCAACATTTACATGCATATGAAGCAATTGAAAATAGCCTTTTTGGGTGAGGCACATCTTAGTTCTCAAACTGATATCTTAGCACTTGAACACTTTAAAGAGGTCTTGTGCAAAAGACTTACCTATTGCAAGATGTCATTTGATTTCCTGACTGCTGCTTACCTCAGTGTTGATTGTGGATCCAAGAAAAACGAAGTCTTTTGGGACTTCAATCTTTTCTCCATTTATCATGATATTATTCATTGGTGCACTTGTGAGGATTTTTGTTTTATTTATATTGAGCTGAAATCCATACAGAAGGCCATAGTCTTCTAAGTCCTCTTTGTCTTGATCGTCATCATTAAGTTTAAAGTCTTCTTTATTTCCAGGAAGCGAGGATGTATCATCTGCGTGTATTCATCACAGGTTGTTTATGAATCTTGTTCCCGCACTGGTGCTATATAATCCAACTTCTCAGATTATTTGTTTAGCATACAGATTAAATAATTATGGTGAATGGATACAACCATGGTATATACATTTCCTGATTTTAAACATTTCAAGATTCCCTTGCATTGTTCTAACAATTGCCTTTTGGTCTATGTACAAGTTCCTAATGAGTACAATGAAGTATTTTTGAATACCCATTCTTTATGATGTCATCCAGAGTTTGTTATGATCCACACAGTCTAAAGCCTTTGTATAGTCAATAAAGCACAAGTAAACATCTTTATGGTATTTTCAACTTTCAGTCAAGATGTATTGGACATCAGCAATGATAGCTCTAGTTCCATGTCTTCTCCACCACTCATCTGTCAGCTTGTTTTACTGTGGTGGCTTGTCTGTTGCCGTGATGCTGGGAGGTATGCCACCAGTATTCTAAATACCAGCAGGGTCACCAATGGAAAACAGGTTTCAGCTGAACTTCCAGACTAAGACAGACTAGGAATAAGAGAGGCAGAGTACTTCTGAATATTGAGTCACTGAAAACCTTATGACTAGCAATGGAACACTGTCAGCAGTAGAATATTGAATATTGAAAAACTATGAAAAGCACCAGAATATATTGTCAGATGTAGTGCCTGAAGATAAGCCCCTCAGGTTGGAAAACACTCAAAATATGACTTGGGAGAGCTGCTTCCTCAAAGTGAATTGACCCTGAAGACATGAATGGAGTAAAGCTTTTGGGACCTTCATTTGCTGATGGGGCATAACTAAAAATGAGGATAAAGCGCTGCAAACACCCATTGATAATCAGAACATGGAATGTACAAAGTATGAATCTAGGAAAATTGAAAGTTGTCAAAAATGAAATGAAACACATAAAGATTGATATCCTAGGCATTAGTGAGCTGAAATGGACTTGTATTGACCATTTTGAATCTGACAAGCATATGGTTCACTATGCCAAGATGGATAAACTGAAGAAGCATGGCATCACATTCACCATTAAAAAGAACATTTCAAGATTTTGAAGTATAATGTCCTATGTAATAGGATAATTTACATATGCCTACAAGGAGGATGAGCAAATAATACAAGAAGCTGGGTTTTATGAAGAAAAATGTGGCATCGGGATTGGAGGAAGACTCATTAACAACCTGCAATATGCAGATGATACAACCTTGTTTGCTGAAAGTGAAGAGGACTTAAAACATTTACTGATGAAGATCAAAGAGCACAGCCTTTGGTATGGATTGCATCTCAATGTAAAGAAAACAAAAATCCTCACCACTGGACCAATAAACAACATTCTTATCACTTGAGAAAAGATTGAAGTTATCAAGAGATCAGACGATGTATTGCATTAGGCAAATGTGCTGCACAAAACCTTTTTAAAGTGTTGAAGAGCAAAGATGTCAGCTTGAGGACTAAGGTGCGCCTGACCCAAACCATGGTATTTTCAATAACCTCATATGCATGGACAGTGAATAAGGAAGACCATAGAAAAATTGATGCTTTTGAATTATGGTGTTAGAGGAGAATATTGAAAGTGCCATGGGATACCAAAAGAACCAACAGATCCATTTGGAAGAAGTGCAGCCAGAGTGCTCCTTGGAGGCCAAGATGGCCAAACTTCGTCTCTCATACTTCAGACATATTGTCAGGAAGGACCAGTTGCTGGAGGAGGATATCATGTTTGGTAAGGTGGAGGGTGAGAGAAAAAGAGGAAGACCCCCAATGAGATGTATTTGCCAGGTGGCAGCATCGATGAACTCAAGCGTGGCAACAGTAGTGAGGTTGGCCCAGGATTGGACAATGTTTCATTTCACTTTGCATAAGGTCGCTATGAGTCAGTACGGACTCAATGGCACCTAACAACAACAACAACAACAAGGAAGACCAGTTTATACCACTGTTATTCAAATTTACATACCAACTCTAAAGCCAATGATGATGAAATCAAAGAATTCTACCATTTGCTTCAGTGTGAAATTGATCAAACATACAATCAAGATGTATTGATAATTAATGGTGATTGCAATACAAAGTTTGGATACAAAAAGGAAGGTTCAGTGGTTGGAAAATATGGCCTTGGTGATTTTGCAAAATCAATGGCTTATTCTTTGCAAATACCTTTTTCAAACAAAATAAAAAAAACAACTATACACATGGACTTCACCAGATGGAATACACAGAAATCAAAGTGACTATATCTGTGGGAAGAGATGTTGGAAAAGCTCTATATATCAACTAAAACAAGGCCAGATCACACTATGGAATAGACCGTCAGTTATTCATATGCAAGTTCAGAATGAAGCTGAAGAAAATTAATGCAAGTCCATGAGAGCCTAAATGTTACCTTGACTATATCACACCTGAATTTAGAGTCCATCTCTAGGGGAAAAAAAAGGTGAATAGAAGAAATGAGGAAGTGAAAGAGCTGAATAGAAATTTTCAGAGAGCCACTAGAGAAGACAAAGTAAAGTATAATGACACATGCTAAAACCTGGAGTTAGTAAAGCAAAAGAGAAGAATTCTTTCAGCATTTCTTAAGCTGAAAGATCTGAAGACAAAATTCAGACATCAACTTGCAATACTGAAAGAATCCCTCTGCAAAATATTAAACGATGCAGAAAGCATCAAAAGAAGATGGAAGGAGGGTGGAGGTGCAGTGAAGTTTGCCGTCAGCAATACCACAGAATACCAGGCAAAGCAGATCCAGGGCAGAGTGCCAAAATTC
>NW_006408809.1:3000977-3024339 GCF_000296735.1 Chrysochloris asiatica | reverse complement strand
ATGTGTACAGAGCATTCAACCCAACAACAGCATAATACACAGTCTTTTCCAGTGCACATGGAGCATTCTCCAGAATAGACCATGTCTTAGCCACAAAATCTTAATAAATTTACAAATATCAAATTACTACAATGCATCTTTTCAGACCACAATGTTATCAAATTAGAAATCAACAATAGGAAGACCAAGGAAATAAAGTCAAATACATGGAAACTGAATAACACCCTGCTGAAAATGACTGGGTAGTAGAAGAACTTAAACGTGAATGTACAAAGTTCCTAGAAACAAATGAAAATGAAAACACAACATACCAAAATCCTTGGGACATGGCGAAAGTGGTGCTGAGAGGGCAATTTATTGCAATAAATGCACACATCCAAAAATAAGAAAGAACCAAAATTAACACATGAACACAGCATCTACAACTATTAGAAACATGCCAACAGAGGGAACATACAGCCACCAAAAGAAAAGAAATAATAGAAATTAGAGCAGAAATAAATGATAAATAACTGTACTTTATTGGCTATACAAAAGCTTTTAACTGTGGAGATCATGACAAGCTATGGACAACATTGTGGAGAGTGTTCCAGAACAGTTAATAGTGCTCATGAAGAGGCTGCACATAGATCAAGAAGCAATTGTTTGAACAGAATAAGGAATAATGAATGGTTTAAAATCAGGAAAGGAGTGTGGCAGGGTTGTATTCTTTCACCATATTTTTTCAATCTGTATGCTGAACAGATGATCTGAGGAGATGGATTATATGAAGAAGAACATGGTCTCAGAATTGGAGGAAGACTCATGAAACTGTGATATGCAGATGATACACTTTGCTTTTTGAAAATGAAGAGGACTTCAAATACTGACTGATAAAGATCAAATTCTACAGTATTCTGTGTGGATTGCAACTCAATGTAAAGAAAACAAAAATCCTCACTACTGGACCAAAAAATAACATTATGATAAATAGACAAAATATTGAAATGGTCAGATTTCATTCTATTTGGGTCCACAATCATGCAACCAAGAAATCAAACTATGCATTGCAGTAGATAAATCTGCCACACAAGACCTTTTTAAGTGTTCATGAGCAAAGATGTCAACTTGAGGACTAAGGTGTGCTTGGGCCAAGCCATGGTATTTTTACACGGCACATATGCATATTAAAATTGGACAATGAGTAAGGAAGACCGTAGAAGAATATATGCACTTGAGTTATGGTGTTGGAGAAGAACATTAAAAGCACCATGGACTACCAGAAGAACAAACAAACCTGTATTGGACAAAGTACAGCCAGAATGCTCCTTAGAAGTCAGGATGGTGAGACTTTGTTTCTCATACATGGGACATGTTATCAGGAGAAAGACATCATGCTTGGTAAAGTGGAGGGTCATCATGAAAGAGGAAGACTTCCAGAGAGATTAAGTGTCACAGTGCATCAGCAATAGGATAAAGTGCAGCAATTGTGAGAATGGCACAGAATCAGACAGTATTTCATTCTGTTGAGTATATTGTTGTTGTTGTTAAGTACTGTGGAGTTGTTTTCGACTCATAGTGACGCTGCACAGGGTTTCGAGGCTGCAAATCTTTATGGGAGCAGAAAGCCTCATCTTTCCTCCACAGAACGACTGGTAGTTTTGAACTGCCGACCTTGAACTTGCCTGCCCGATTTGTAACCACTATGCTACCAGAACTTATCAAGCCATTGAGGGTAGGTCAAATGGGTAATATCTGCACATTTGGGTGTTCTTGGGCACCGTCTCTCACTTCATATCAGCTGGATGCTTCACTCTCAGCTCTGGCCCTCTGTGGCTATGTCCTTGTCCATGCGCTCAGGTCTCACCACACATTGAACCAGCAATCCTTCCTCTTCCCTTTCTCATCTCCAGGTCAACAGGAGTCAATGGACTGTGGTTGATCTCAGCCCATTTCTTCATTGCTGCCTTTCCCCTCTTCCACTCACCAGTAGACCAATGTGGTCACCAACAAGCTTACATGCCTGCTCATGTGTTCCCTTTGAGTTTCAGTCTTACAGGGGGGTTTTTCCTGAAGGAACTTGACTGCTTGCCTTGATGGCTTCCTGGAAAACAGCCTGCTTATTCTTATAGTAACCAATCATACTGCCATTTTATTTTGGGGTTTTCCTGATGATCTTTCTTTGAAGATGCATCTTCTGTCACTCTAGCTGTTCCAGGTTGGTCTGCTTGTCCTTTCTAGTGGGAATGTCCATGTCAGAAAGTTCTGGATTGGACTCAGGATTCCACCTAAGGTCCTATACTCTGCAAAGTCTCTACAAGAGGCCTATTTCACCGGGCAAGTTCTAGAACCCCTTTTAGGTATTCCAATCAGTTATAGGCTGAAGATGCACTTACAAGTTTTCTGTAATCATGTTTTCCAACATTCCTTTTTATCCCATTCATGTGTCTATTTTACAATAGTAGGCAAGGAAAACCAATATTCATAAGACAGTCATGCATATTTGTATTATTTCCCATCTTCAAACTATGCCTAGATCCCTGTATCACAGAGCCCTGGTGTTCCAAGGTTGCGTATGCATCATTATTGACCTCTTTCCCACTTAGCCCATGCAAACCTGTCTCAGTGCTCCCCTATCTACCTTGCTCTTCCACCTCTTACCTCTTCTTGTATTGCCCTCCCCAACACTCGAACTATGATGTGTCTGCCCTTACTCTGTGCTCTACCATTGTCTCCCTCCACATTCCCTTGAACCCCCAACCCTAACCCCACCATTGTGCTTACCTTATATTCCATTAACATTTAAGACAGTCTATTTTATCTTGTAATCTACCTGAATTTCCCACCACCTGGATCTCTGTTCCTCTGTGTTTACCTTCTTTTACATTGTAATTGTTTTGATCATACACTGACCTCCCAGATCCACTGAATTTTTTCTTACAGTTTTATTCTGTTTTTGACTCTTCATTTGTTGATTGAGTTCTAGGTGATGCTGCCACATATGTCAATCTCTTGTTGTCTGTTCTTGTTGGTTCTCCATCCACAGAACTCCCTTTAGGATGTTTTTCACTGCAGGGTTGGCTTTGGCAAAATCCCTTGGCTTCTGTTTATACTGGAATGTTCTGATTACACCATCGTATTTGATTGACAGCTATGCTGGGTAGAGGATTCTTGGGTGGCAGTTTTTTTCTTTCAGGGTTTTATATATGTCTCCCCATTGCCTTCTTGCCTGCATGGTTTCTGTTGAGAGATCCGAGAATAATCTGATTTGCTTGCCTTTGTATGTTATACTTCTCTTTTCCCTAGTGGATTTCAGTATTCTGTCCTTATACTTTGATTTTGAAGAGCTTGATTATTATATGTCTTGGTGATTGTCTTTTAAGGTTTATTCTTCCTGGGGTTTGTTGAGCTTCTTGAATGCTTATATTTTCACTTTTCAGGATGTTAGGGAAATTTTCTTCCAGAACCTTTTCAACTATCTCCTCTGTGAACTTGTGTGATTCTTCTTATTCTGGAATGCCAATAATTCTTAAGTTATTCCTCTTCATGTTGTCCAACATGAATCTTAGGCCTTCTTCAGATTTTTAATTCTTTTTTTCTGCTTGTGCTTCTATCTTAGTAGTATTGAGAGTTATGTCTTCCAGCTCACTAGTTCTGGTTTCCATCTCTTCAATTCTACTCCTTTGCCCTTTCAGAGTATTGTCCATTTTTGATATTCTATTATTGATCATTTGGACCTCTTTCTGTAGGTTTTGAATTGTTTCCAATGCTGTATCAATCTTATTTGATTGTTCCTGTAGCACTTTCCTTATTTTTCTCAACTCTATTGTATAGTGTTTTGATACATTTTATAAACATTTTTTTCTGAATTCCTTATCAGGCATTTCCAAAGCCTGCCCATCTTCCAGTATGGAGTTTAGGTCTACTCCCCAGTACATATGTCTCAGACAATTTATCTCGTTTCTGGACATGTGCTGATATGGTCATCTGTTTCTGTTTTTTGGGGCACATTTACTAGTTAGCTGTGGCCTTAATACTTATATGGGTGTGTGTTTTTGTATTTTTTATGTTTTCTGATTGCCTCCAGGTAGATGTTATCAGGAGATGGGTTTTCCTTTTCTCTCTTTTTCCTGAGAAATTTCAAGATGTCACTGTTGGTCATTATGATGCAACTCAGGATTTAATTTTCAGCCTGTTTCCTTTTTAGTCTGCCCATCCCACTCCACATCTCCCATTCAGGCCTTTTTCCTAGTGATAAATAGTTCAGGGCTGGCTGTGCTACCGTTTGATTTTAAGTGGAAACTGTTTCTTTAAGTTTTGAAGGCATCTGGGTGAATGCATATTAGAACCCTCAGGGGGTGGGGGTGCGATGTCCACTTACTCAGGCACCCCCTCTAGTCACCAGAATGGAGGTGCACAGACAGTGTGAGACCAATGAACAGACACACACAAAAAGAATGTCCACACCTTTATCTCTGCAGTTTTGTCAGGCATCTGTGGCTGCTCTGATCCTTCCTGCATTCGGTCAGGCCCAAGATGACTGCTCAGGGAGCAATTGAGTGCCTTGAATTAGAAAGCACCGGATTTCTTGCTTCTGCTACAAATTCCACTGGCTGTAAGCCTTCCAACTTTCTAAATATTCCTTTATATGTGGTTCAGAGTTCTGGGACCATCCCCTGAGCCTGCTTGGTCTGGTATTCTGTGTTGTTGCTGACAGAGTTCCTCACTGCACTTCAACCCTATCTGCCATCTTGTTTGTTCTCCCCCTTTACATGTACTCTTTCAACCATTTTTGAATTCTCTTCAGAAATATTTTTCTTGCTTGTTAGATTAATGATATTGTTCAATGACGTCCACATTCTTTTGGGTTACTGGTCTTTGGAAGGGGCATAATTATGAATCTCTTCTAAAGGCTGGCCAGATAGCTGTCTTCCAAATTTCTTGACATAGATAAGTGAGAAACTCCAGTGCTGCATCAATTTCTTGAAAGATTTTAATTTGCATTCTGTCAATTCCTGGAGCCTTGCTCTAATGTTAGCATGTGTGGTTCCAAATCTTAGTTTTTCTCTTCCTAGCTAATTTCTTTCTTTCCTGTGTCTCTATTGCCTCATCTGTAAAATGGATATAATGATAATAACATATCTCAGAAAGATTTGTGAGGCTTCTCTGAGTTAATTCACGTGAAGTATTTAGTGTCTGGAACCCTTGGATAGTGCAAAGAGTTAACAAGCTCAGCTGACCAAAAAGTTGGAAGTTCAAGTCCACTCAGAGGTGTCTTGGTAGAAAAGTCTAGTGATTTACTTCCAGAAAACCAGCCATTAAAAACTCTATGTTGCACAATCTCTGATACACATTTTGCTATGAGTTGAAGTCCACTTCAAGACAAACCAGTTTACGTAGTCCCTGCCACATAGTTATTTTCATAGCTGTTAACACACCTTACTCAGTGCTTATATGGTTTCACACCAAAGTCCATTAGAACATTCAAAATCATCCCAAAGAAGTTTAAGTTCCAATTAAGAATTACTGAAGGTCTGTTTGTGCCCTGTCTCTTTTACTTTCACACCCACAAACTAACCTGGGGATTTATAATTTTGATATAATGAGCTACATTTTCAATTCTTGTGCAAACTTTCAGACCTCTGTTACCATGTGTGGTAACATAATTAATCCATCAAGAAATTAATCAAAGATGTAAAGATTTGATTACAAGTTAAATTGTCAAAGGCAGAATCTGTTTGCTCCCTAGGTCCCCTTTTCTTCCACCCTTAAATGACCACGGCGAATGTAACAAAGAGATTGAAATAAGAGTTGAACCATTCATTCCTGAGGGCGCCTGGTTGGAGGTGGTCTGGTAAGTCTTGTCATTCTGCATTCCAGCTCATTCTGGAACAAGGTTTGATAATATGTTTGCATTGGAGGATGCACACACTGGGTGTATACATTGCAGCCAAGATACCAATCACTAGACCCCTCATCATTAGAGAAGTGTGCAGTATTATTACTTCTTCTAGACAAAGTCAAATCTGAAGTTAAACCCAAGTCGAAACGTCTTTGGCTATTATGTGTTACGTTTCTGTTAGCCTGGGACTTAAAAAATGGTTTCTACATTAAACAAGGTTTGATTTGTTTAGTGTAAAAATCTCAAACAAAATAATACAATCTTATTTGCAATAAATAGCTGTTTTCCTATACATTGCATATTTCATTCACTCAACAAATATTTTTGAGCAGATCTTATATGACAGCATTTATGCTTCACTGTTAAACTAAAAGTTGAAGGTTTGAATCCATGGTAGAAAACAGGCCATGTGATTTGCTTCTGTAATGATTCAGCCCTAAACAAAACAAAGCAAAAAAAAAGAAATCCTATGGAGCAGTTGTAATCTGTAACTCATGGGTCACTACGGGTTAAAATCAACTTGGTGTCTACTAAAATAACACTAGGCACCAGCCACTGAGTTAGGTTACCTAGTGATGACCAGTTCTCTGTCCACATGGTTCTCTTTGTTGATGCTAATTAAGTCCATGCAAATCAATTGAACACTTTTTTCAGTCCAGCTTCCCCTATGATTTAACTTATTGCTGGCACGGGTTACTTCTTGGGCTGGCCTATAAAGTTGTGAACTCTATACTCTTTCTTCCATTTCACTAATTGGAATGAATACAACTAGAATCATCTTGGGACCCATGTGCTGAAGCTGGCAGAGCCAGCACATGGGAGAAAAATACATTTCTATATTCTTTTAGGAGTGCTGGTATAGCGCTGTAGGATAAGCACTGGACTGCAGGGTCAGTTTAAGTTGCATGAACAGCAGTTCAAATGGCTTCTTGGAAACCCTATACAGGATCACAATGCATCAGAACCAACTGGACAGCACTTAACAATATTCTTTTAAGTTACTAAATTATCTTTGATACTTTTGTTGGAGCAGCTTAACAGTAAGGCTCTAACAAAATTGCTGTGTCAAACATTGACCCATATATGTGTGTTGTTGTTAAGTACCATGGAGTCAGTTCCAACTCATAGTGACCCTGCATGGGGTCTCTGAGGCTGTAAATCTTTATGGGAGCAGAAAGCCTCATCTTTCTTCCACAGAACAGCTGATAGTTTCGAACTGCCGACCTTGAGGTTACCAGCCCGATTCGTAACCACTATGCTACCAGAGCTCCTCCAATACACTGCATGTAGGTGTTATTTGCTATTATCATTATAATAAGTTAAGTCAGTATTCATAATTGGGAGGGTAAATCCTCACTTTTGCATAGTACTCAGGAGTCCCTGGTGGCATAAATACTTCCACATGTGACTATAGTCTGAAAAGTTGGCAATTTGAACCCATGGCAAGGTACCTTGAAAGACAAGATTGAAGACTCCTATGGAGCAGTTGGACTCTGCACACACATGGGGTTGCCATAAGTTGGAACTGATTTACTGGCAACTAACAAGTAGTTTAGCACTTGAACCACAGAAGAGATTGTGTGGAAAGAGCACAAGATTTGATTCAAAAGAACTAACACTGAGTTCCAGGTCAAATACTAGCTGGATGACTCAGGAAAAATCGGTGGGCTTCTCTGATCCTGTTTCCACGTCTATAAAATGTGGCCAAGACTAAGACTGCTTTACTTTTGTTGTTGTTTTTGTGTGTGCCATGGAGTTGGTTCTGACTCATAGTGACACTGTATAGGATTTCTAAGAAGTGACTGGTGGGTTAGTAGTCCAGTGCTTATCCTGGTGGGTGGTAGGTATATGCCCTGGAGTTGGTTTCAACTTATAGCAACCCTGTATAGGGTTTCTGAGACTGTGTATCTTTACAGGAGCAAAAAACTTCATCTTTCTCCTGTAGAGCAGCTGGTGGATTCAAACTGCTGACCTCGTAGTTAGCAGCCCAATGCATAACCCACTATGCAACCAGGGTTCCTTAGTGCTTATCTTGTTGTTATTGTTAAGTACCGTGGAGTCAGTTCTGACTCATAGTGACCCTGCACAGGGTTTCCAAGGCTATAAATCTTTACGGGAGCAGAACGCCTCCTCTTTCTCCCATGGAACCCCTGGTAGTTTCGAACTGCTGACGTTGAGGTTGGAAGCCCGATTCGTAACCACTATGCTACCAGAGCTTACAGGTCTGTTAATGAAAGTCAAATGAGAGTACAAAAGAATGTACTTTGAAATTTAAAAGGGTTTCATTAAAAGGTAAGCTCTTTTTATTTTATCAGATTTCTGAATATTATAACCTGAGCCAGCCTGCCAATCAATAGATCAATGTCTAGAGTAATGAAGAACATGGGTACTGCTTCCTTGCTCCTTTATTGTTTACAGAACATTGTCTATATCAAAACAGAGTTTTTCATTTGACCCTTCATGCATGTGAAAGCTCTGGAGTCATTCGTTGTCTTACTTTAAATCAATCGATGTTTGTTGATAAGTGCTATCTAGTCAGTTCTGATGCAGAGCTACCCTGTAAAGAGTTTCCAAAGAGCAGCTGGTGGGTTTGAAACACCAACCTGTGGTTAGCAGTTTAGTGCTTATCCTACAGTGCCACACCAGGACTCCTTAAAGCAATACAACTAAAAAATTTATTGAATTGATGAAAAAAATTAGAAAAAAATACAGGTGATCCAAATAAGACAACTGACATTCTTTTTTTTTTTTTTTTCCCCCTTTCTTTCTTCTTCCTCCTGATTCTCCTCATCCAATCAGGCTCCCAGGCTGTCAATAGCTCTTTACAGTTTTTAATTTTTTTATGGGGGAGGTAGGAGTAAGGAGTTAGGGTTAGGACTATGGCTAGTTCTAGGTTTCCTTACAGTGTTAGGGTTATGGTTAGGACTACGTTTAGTGTTAGGATTAGAGTTAGGGGTTGGGCTAAGTTTAGGAGTAGGGCTTGGTCTGGTTTTAGAGTTATAGGTAGGTTTATTTATATTTTTTTCTTGAAGTCTATTTGAGTTCCTCTTTATTTGGAAGTTCCATAACTCTATTATTCACTCTTTTTACTTTTTGTTGTTGTTGCAAATTGGTAACTCTGGTTTCCTATTTTCAGTTTTTAGGTTTATTTTACTTTGGGTACTTCGGTATCTGGGCTGAGTTCTGGTGATATTGTCATGCATGTTAATTTCAGGTTGTTGATTTTCTGTTCAAAGAACTCTCTTTAGCATATTTTGTAAGGTTGGTCTTGTTTTTATAAATTCTTTTATTTTCTGGTTATCTGAGACTCTCCTGATTTCACTGTTATATTTGAGGGACAATTTTGTTGGGTAAATGTAGGATAAGTGCTGGACTGTTAACCAGAAGGTTGACCATTTGATCTTACTAGCTGCTCCACAGAAAAAAGATGAAGTTTCTGCTCCCACAAAGATTTACAGCCTTGAAAATCCTATACAGGGTCACTATTATGATTCAGAACTGACTTGATGGCACTTAACAACAACATGATTTTTCATTGGCAAATATTTCTTTCAGAGTCTTATTTATGTCATCCCATTGTCCCTTGTCTGTATGGTTTCTGCTGAAAAATCAGAGCTTAGTCTTACTAGTTCTCGTTTGCAGGCAACTATTTTTTCCTCCTCAAGCTATTCTCAGGATTCTTTCTTTGTCTTTGCTTATGGAGAATTTGATTATAATATATCTTGGTGATTTTTTGGGTGGAGTTGGGGGGGTGGAGTCTATCCTGTTTGGGGTTTGTTTAACTTCTCGAATGCATACCTTTTCATCTTTCATGATGTTAGGGATGTTTTCCTCCAACAATTCTTTGACAGGTTTCTCTGTATTTTTTTGTGTCTCTACCTGCTCCGGAATAACATGTGTGATTGGAATTGCAGATAATTGACATTCTTCTAGGATTTGTTCATGGTTTCTATTATGGTTTTCCTGTGAACAGAAAGAGTTTCTAGAATAATTATCTTCAAATTCAAAGCTGGCTAGATCCTCTTAAAGAAGGGCAGTCATGAGCTATATGACTTTGATGAAGTTTCCAGTCATGCTTTATCCATAAGATGTCTTACTTTTCAATGTGAGGACTGATCTACAACAGCTGCATACTGCTGGAGAGGAACTCGTAACTTAAACTCCAACTCATGGCAACCCCATGTGTGCCAAAGTAGACCTGTGTTCCATGGAGTTGGCAATTGCTATGGCCTTTGGGGAAAGATCACCAGGCCTTTCTTGTGAGACACCTCTGAGTGGACTTGAATCTCCAATCTTTCAGTTAGCATCTGAGTGCTTTAATTGTCTGCATTACACAGGGACTCTTCCTAACTCAAATATTCCTTGTTTTGTGAGGCTTCTGCTGGCTTCCTTAATAGTTAGGGGCTTTTTCCACTGTGCTTCTAAGGTACTTTGTTTAAATTTCCTTGCAACTATTTGTGTATGTATAGCTCTGTCTTTCCTCAACTATGACTTTCCAAGTATTAAGAACTTGATACTTGTTTTAGACTTGTCCCTAGTGCTTAGTACAATGTATAAACAATTTGATCAGTAAACATTTGTTGAAGAAATCCTTAGTTTTCTGGGAAAATCTGAAAAAGTAAATTCCCTCAAATTTTTATCATTATTCTTAGACCTGAAATGAATTGGATACTGTCATTTTATAAAACACTGCACTTTACAAAACACTCTAGAGGAAAAATTTCTTGTTTACTTTATCTCATCAACTTTTGTCAAAATAGATTCTGCATAGATTTTGACAAACTCTATTTTGCCAGTGTGGCAAAGGAATCTATTTTGCCAAAATAGATTCCTTTGCCATATTGGCTTTCAGTCCATGGTCTGGGGACGGAGTTTCTGATTGGTGGAGCTTATGCCATGTGCCTGCATCCTAGCTGCAAGGGAAGCTGGGAAAACAATGATCTGATCCTTTCAACTTATATAGTGAAAGGTGGGTTCTGTACCTTAAGATGAGGGATTCCTCAAATGTGTAAAGGAGGGCCTGCTGTCAGATGATGAAAAACAGCAAATGTTTACTACAGAATATAGTACAATTTTCCTGATTCCAGATTGAGTGCTTTCTTCATTATATTGTGGTTGCTGCATTATTGAAATTTTTTTTTCTTTATGTTTAGAGAACAGGCTGGCGGGGTGAGAGAGCACTGAAAGTTCCATTCTCTAGTGTGTATTTAATTATTCCTACACTGGAGTAAATACCATGGACTGATATTTTTTTCATGGGAATTCTGGCCCCACTCTTTTTGGCAGTGAGTTCTAACTATTTCTGGAAGTTGGAAAAAAATTTGGAGAATTTGGTTCACTTTTAGTCATGTACAGTAATGTTATTTTTATGTATTTAGGACAGAGATATGTTCAGTGCTTATTTTTAATGGTTATTTTGAGGACACAAGGTTGGGCTAAGAGGTCAAAAAGAAGGGAAGAGAGTCCCTCATAATTGGCTAGAATTCTCTCCTGTTGTTCTGTGCGCACCAGCAGGAGCCTTCTCCTCTCTGGGTGCCTGAGATTGCTGCCCCACAGAACCTATCAGACTTTCCACTGGTATTCTTGTTTTCTGGTAGAATCTTTTATAAATGTCAGTAAAACGTGCTTTAGTCTCAGAACCAGGATACAAGCATTTGAGCTGTAGCTCTGTCACTAAATCACCGTGGTTGTTGAGCAAGTTACTACTCACTGTGACTTTCAGTTTCTTTATCTCTGAAACAAAGATATTGGATTAGGCAATTCCTAGTTATGTTGCTTTTAGTGGCAAATCAGAATACCCAACTAAAAGTGGCTTTTAAAATAAGGGATCCATTGGGTCCTTGTGTGGTGTTGTAGGATAAGCACTGGACTGTTAACCTCAAACTTGGTGGTTCAAACCTACCAGTTATTCCTCAGAAACCCTATATAGGGTCGCTATGAGTTGGAATTGACTTGATGGCACTTAACAACAATGTTATGCCCAAACTGAAATTCCAGACTTAGAGTAACTTCAGGTGTTGGGTCAGCAGCTCATTGATATAATAAAGGACACAGACTCTTCTTTCGTACTGCTCTATTATCTTCAGCATATTGGTGATCTCTCTTGTTATGGCTGCAAGATGAGTACCATAATTCTAAACATCAAGAGTAGATGCCATGACATCATAGCAAAGAAGAGAAGGAAGGATCATTTCCTTCTGAGTCTTTTTATTAGAGAGAAAACCTTTCCTTGAGCACCCTAGCAGACATCAATGTAGGTCCCATTTCATAGTCCCAAAGAAAACTGGGATGGTGACTATCAGAAATGGGAACAATCCTTGTATAGATTAGACATTATCAGTGAGAATAAAGATGCGAAGTCCTTTTTGTTTTCACATTTCTGTCATTTTGTGGTTTCTTGTATGTCTGTGTCAGGGAACCTAAGGTTTGAGCTTTGGCACTGGTCCTTGCATATTCTTGCATGACTCTGAAAAGAAAGACAAAGAATGGTTGCTTGTCCTTTGAAAGGCACACTGAGTGAATACTGGCGATTATATATTTCTGAAGTCATTCATGGTGATGGTAATTAATAGACTGTTTGTGGGGCAATTGTCATTCTTGAAATATAGAAGCATCATATAGATGTATATGTCCAATATGTGCTTCCCACGGAGAGTGTATGCCTGATTGCTATCTCTTTCTACATCATACCCTAATATGACAATGTTGAAAGAATCCTATGTAGCCATATCACAGATTGAGTTCTCTGGAAGCAGACAGTGCGAGAGAGAGGTTAGTACCTGTAGATCAGACAGACCCCAAAGGAGTTGAGAGCAGAAAATGATCTGTTGACTTCACTCCCAGAAGCTGTGCATCAAGTTCTTCCTGGGAGGCAGAAGTACACTTCCATGTCCACCACAGCCCTACAGTTGTACTCCTTGGGGAGCACATCTCTTTGGGGATCATTGTGATGAACCTCATTTCTTGAGGAAAAACTTAGAAGAGGGAAGTTAGTGGGCAGAACTATGACCATGGCCTAAGAACAAAAATGCCATTTCTTGCCTGTTAGACCCTGTGCAACTAGGTGTTGTGAATAGTTTGTGCTTGATAACTAACCTACAGTCTGGCAGTTTGAACCTACTCTGAGGTTCAATGGATGCAAGACTTAGTGATTTGCTTCCGTAAAGATACAGCCAAGGAAACCCTATAGAGCAGTTCTAGTCTATAATACATTGGGTTGCCATGAGTCAGAATTGACACAATGACAACAGGTTTGGGTTTTTGGTTAGAAGTCATACTAGTAGTGAGTTTGCATCATCTCCTAAGGTCATATCTAAGACATGAGCTTCAGAAGAAAGGATAGAAAGGTGGATTGAGTATTGCCTAGGAGAAGAAGCTGAACAGGAGCAGCTGGAGAGGAGACAATGGGTGAACTATTAACTGACCTGATGTGGTGTGGCCATCTTGAACTTATATAAGCAACATTCAATCAAGACAACATCCTGACAGCACAAATATGCACCAGTAGCTGATGACCAGACAAATATGGTTCTCCCTTGTTCCCCACTTCCTCTGGTGACCAGATCCATGGCAGACTTGACTTTTTCCACGCAGAGATTAACATACAGGGCAATTCCATTAAGATATCAACCCAGAGGTAGAAGTACCCAAAGTAAAACAAACTTACAGAACTGAAAATAGGGAACCAGATATATCAGTTTGTTAAAAATTAAATAAACAAAATCACAAAATAAAAACAGGGAGTAGTATAGTTACAGGACTTTCAAATGGTGAGAAAATCAAGCAAAGCAGAATAGATTGTTTTAAACATGGGAAGAAATTAATAAATTAAAGGATAACCTCAAAGAACACCAATAACCTGTCTCCTCATAAAATAAAAGAACAATAAAAAATATTTAGTAAACTCTAAAATAACAGCAATGAAAAAAAAAAAATGACAAGAAGATCCACAAAGAAAATGAACTCAGCACAGAAAATTACATGGAACAAAGGGCCAGCAGCACCACACATACATAAAAACAAACCATGCACAGCAAATTGAGAACAATCAATCACCTATTGATTATTACACTAAGTGTAAATGGATTAAATACACCAGTCAAAGACAATAGCAGAATGAATAGAAAACACACTATCAGAACTCCTTGGATAGAAAATAAGACTCATCAAAATGCTGTTTATAAGAAACAAACCTTAGGCACTAAGACAAAATTAAACTAAAAATCAAAGGACAGAAAAAAACAAGCCAACGGCAATCAAAAACAAGTAGGAATGTCAATATTAATTTCTAATAAAGTCAACTTTAATGCAAAAAAAAACACACACCAAAAATATGACATTATTTAATGATTAAAGTACCAATTGAACTATAATAAATATTTATACACCCAATGAAAGAGACCCAAAATATGTAAATTAAACACTAACAGAGTTGAAGAGAGAAATAGACAACTCTACAATAATTGTTGTTGCTGTTGTTAAGTACCATTGAGACAGTTTTGACTCATAGAGACCTTGGATAGGGTTTCTGAGGCTGTTAATCTTTATGGGAACAAAAATCCTCATCTTTCTCCCACGGAGTGACAGCAGATTTGAACTAGTGACCTTGTGGTTAGTAGTCCAGTTTGTAATCCACTATGCTACCAGGGTCCATACAATTACAGTAGGAGATTTTAATATACTACTTTTGAGGAAGGACAGAACAACTAGAAAAACTCATCAAAGACACAAAACAACTAAACAGCACAATCAACCAATTTGACCTCATAGACATATACAGAACACTCCACCCAACAAAGCACAATAAGCATTATTTTCCAGTACACATTCTCCAGAATAGACCACAAAGCAAGCCTCAATAGATTTTAAAAAACAAAATATTATAAAGCATCTTTTCATATCACAATAACTATAAAATTAGAAACCAACAATAGGACGATCAAGGGAAAAAATCAAATGCATGGAAATTGAACAACATTCTGCTTAAAAACTGGGTAATAGAAGAAATAAAAATGAAATAGAAAATTCCTGAATCAAACGAAATTGAAGAACAGCATCCTAAATCTTTGGGACACAGAAACAATGCTCAAAGGGCAATTTATAGCAAAATCTATAGTAAAAGGATTAACACAACATCTCCCACAATTAGAAAAAGAACAGCAAAATAAGCCTACACTTATCAGAAGAAAAGACGAAGTAAAGATTATTGTTGTTAAGTACTGTGGAGTTGGTTCCGACTCATAGTGACCCTGCACAGGGTTTCAGAGGCTGCAAATCTTTACGGGAGCATAAAGCCTCATCTTTCTCCTGTGGAACAGCTGGTAATTTCGAACTGCTGACCTTGAGGTTAGCAGCCCGATTTGTAACCACTACGCTACCAGACAGCTGAAATAAATGAGTCAGAAAACAGAAAAACATTAGAAGGAATCAACAAGACAAGTTAGTTCTTTGAAAAGATTAATAAAATCGACAAACCACTGGCAAATCTAACAAAGGAAAAGAAGATGTAAATAACATGAATAAGGAATGAAATGAGTGACATTAGGTAGAACCAGTGGAAATAAAAAGGACAATACCAATACTATGAAGAACTATACATATCCAACAAATTTGAAAACCTAGAAGAAATGAAAAAATCACTAACAGGGACTGAAGTTTGAAAATTTGAACAGACTCATAACAAAAGAAGAAATTGATCAGATGCTTTAAAAAAAAAGATGAACTCATTATATCTATATTTCAGGAAAACAGTCCTAAGTCAACACATTCTTCCCTATCCAATTGTGATGATAATGAGGATGGCACAGGACCAAGCAATGTTCTGTTGTTCATAGGTTGTCATGAGTTGGAAGATACTCAATGATACTTACAGCAACAACAACCCAATTTAATATTCTAGTCCCCTTGATTAAGCAATCTTAGAAGCTAGTCTCATATATTCTACCTAACCCAACTAGTACATGCCAGCTAGATCCTGATACTTCTTGTGGTATAATCCCTTTCTTCCTTTCTATTTACTATGATCTTATCAAAGACAAAATGATTTCTCTGAAAACAAAACAAAACACGAAAACAAAAGCTTCCACTAAGGAGTCATATCACTGGCTTAGCAGAACAAAGATTTATTTCTTGTGCGCATCAGAATTCATCTTAGCCTTTCCTCAGCAGCTTGCCTCTAAGGTATAACTCAAGGATCCACCAGACTTTTAAAATTCTTTGGCTATGTTAGCCGGACACCTGGTACCCAAGGTCTCCACAACAAGTGTGGGAAGATTAAAGGAGATGTTTTCAATAACTGGACTGACAAATGACTTGATTACTTTCATCCATAGTCCACTGGCTCTCAGCCTCTATTTAAAAGAAATGGGGAATTGTATTCTTCCTGTGAGTCCAGTAAGAGAAAGTGGTGTACTGAACACAGTGGCATTGTCTCTGTTCCAGAAACCAAACCCCAAATCCCCCATTTTCCTAAAAGAGAGCAACATTCCCAATTCCACATTTGCATATATTTCTCTTGTTTTTGATTCACGTTCCAAAGACATGAATTACGCTTATAATCACTTTATGACTGAAGGACTTGAGGGACCAGGTTCAGTCTGTGTGTATATGTGAATGGCCATCTCTGAAGGCATCCCCAAATTAAGAGAGACTAAAGGAGCTCTGGTAGCGTAGTGGTTACGAATCGGGCTGCGAACCTTAAGGTCAGCGGTTCGAAACTACCAGCCGCTCTGCGGGAGAAAGATGAGGCTTTCTACTCCCGTAAAGATTTACACCCTCGGAAACCCTGTACAGGGTCGCTATGGGTCGGAACCGACTCGATGGCACTTAACAACAACAACAACAACAATGGAATTATTTGTGTTCTCTCAATGCCATTGTTGCGACAAGTTGAGAGTTTTGCGCACCCCCATCCCCCATTCTATCTAGGGCAAGGTTGTCCTTTAAGGTCTAGTTGTAGCTCCTTAAAGCCAGTTAGCTGTTTTCTGACAGCTACAGCTGTTAGAGTGGTTTGTGAGTACATATGAGACGGTGCCCTATTTTATTCCCCAAAATAACTTGGGAGCACACATTTCAAAGGGATCCTGACATGCTAGGTGTACAGATGAGATAAAAACAGGATTTGTCCATTATTGGTGTTTCTATGACTTTTTGTTTGTTTCATATCCATGAACTGGGAAAGTATAGGAACATTTTAAATATACAGTGAAATCTGTGAGATCTGAAATCCAATGGGGTTGACTTGTTTTTCTGGGTCTTGCAAGTTTTCCAGGGTGCAGCTTAACACTTTTCTATTACTTGCTATTGTTGCTATTGTTGTAAAGTGCTGTCAAGAGCTTTCTGACTCATAGTGACCCTGTATCGGGTGTCTGAGCCTTTAATCTTCATGGGAGCAGAAAGCCTCATCTGTCTCCTGTGGAGTGACTAGCAGGCTTGAACTGCAGACCTTGTAGTTTGCAGTCCAGTGTTTATCATATGGAGTCTCATGCTGAGTGTGGAGGGGAAATTGCTTAGAGATGCTAAACAGGGGAGGGTTTGGAGGTTAGGGAATAGGTTTGTGAGAAGACTGGAGCTGATGAAGCTATGAACCAGGGAAGTGACTTGGGTGGAGAGGAAAAGGCTGTGGATGGGGGAATGAGTGATTGGTTTGGTTGAGGGGTGTGATAGGGAGAGGGAAGAAGAGGCCCAGGGTGATGTTTCTGACTTAGGTCACTGATTAATGGAAAATATTTGAGTTTTCCTTCTCTGACAGGTTTCCACCTTAAACAAGTTCAGACTTTCACAGGTTTTCACTATATTTTGTCTTTGTTTTATTAAGTCTTTGAAGCACTGTGGTTAAGTGTTAAGGTTTTGGAATCAAAGAGGCACGGGTTTGATTCATAGCCAGGTACTTAATGCCTTTTGGTAAATTACTTACTCTTTCTGAGCTTCATTTCTTAATAAAATCAGAGTAATAATGCCTAACCAAGTGGTTGGGCATTAAATAAAATAATGCATATATAGTGAGATGGAGAGCTGGGGTTAGAGTGAATGTTACAAAACCAGTGAAATCAATAGAAATGCACCTGCAGTTCTGGTCTTATTACCACAGTGTGTTAATTAAGAATGAATATGTTATTATCGATAATTAAAGTATTCATAATGAGCTGACCACATGGGCAAGGCATGTACAGTTCAATGATAAAGGTAAGTGGTAATAGAAATTACCACTGTTCCAATAAAATGCTTCCTCCAAAATCAATGTTCTTTGCACTACAAGAAGCCTCTTAATTTTATTTGTACTTTGAATTGAGTTTTTTGGAACATTGGGGCTTGAGTTATTTTAATATCAGAGTATATTTGGTACCATAGATCAAAATCCAATAGAAGCTCTTCTTACAAACACTGCAAAGATAGGGAAAACAAGGCAATTGAGGTCACAGGTCAATAAAAGTAGAATTTTTTTTGGATAAGTATTAAATTTTAAAGCACTTTCTATAATACAAATGTAGACCCAACAGGCAAACTGAAGAAGTTAAGAGCACTGCTTCTGGGCATTCATTAAGCGTGATACTTGTAGACTGATCAGTAGGATAGAATGGATTAGTCAATTAATACATTGTTAGGTGCACAACAGAGCGAAACACTGCCTGGTTCTGTGCTATCCTCACACTTACTGTTGTGTTTGAGCCCATTGCTGTTGGCACTATCAGTCTGTCTCATCGGGGATCTTCCTCTTTTTGGTGGACCCTTCACTTTACCAAGCATAATGTCCTTCTCCAGGGACTGATCCCTTCTGATAATAAGTCCAAAGTATGAGACACGATGTCTCACTATCCTGGCTTCTAAGGAGCATTCTGGTTGAACTTCTTCCAAAACAGGTTTATTTGTTCTGGCAGTCCATGGTACTCTAAATATTCTTCTACAACACCAAAATACTCAAGTGCATCAATTCCTCTACAGTCTTGCTAATTCATTGTCTGACGTTCACATGCTTATGAGGCTAATGAAAATACTGTAGCTTGGGTCAGGCACACCTTAGTCCCCAAACTGATAACTATATAGAAATGCACCTGCAGTTCTGGTCGTATTACCACAGTGTGTTAATTTTTGTTTTTCTGGATAAAATAAGCGTTCTTTATTCCATAGAGGGGTAATGTCACAATCAGCAATGGGAAATGATGTTAGTTTTTAGTTTGTAATCAGTGGAGATGCTGCAATTCTTTCCTATCCTACTTGATGTAAACATTTCTGCAATTTCATTTTCTTTCTCCAGTCAAGATCTCTGGCTACCATACAGAGTGGCATACAATCTGGGAAAGTAATTAGTAAGCAAATCATAGCATAAGGATGTCTTATGATGGTGGGCAAAGTCAACATACCATGCGAGCAATGAAAAGGCAGCCCCTCAACAAATGCCTAGCAATGTAAACATAGTCTAGAATGCAATCACATGTTTTATGGGAGGTTGTAGTAGTATGATGGAGAGATGAGGCTAACGACCCGCATGGGATGGAATCTAGTGACCAGAGCCATGGGTGGGGATCACACCTCAGGAATGGCCTGCACTTTTCTGGGAGATATTCTGTGTGTCTCTGTGCTTCAAGTTCTACTAATGAAGAGAAAGCAGACAGTGGCCACCGCTTTAGAATGAACAGGTCTTTCTCCCTCAGGCATTATATTGTACCCGTTTTAGGAGTTCAATGTCTATGGGATTGCTAAAGGGGTTAGTTAAGGACCAAAAGGAGGAAACCACAGAATTAGACTAATAACTGGGTCAAATGGTCTTAAATGGCATCCACCAGCTTCCAAACTTGCTGGACACAAACTGATGGAGGGAAAACAGCAACTGAGCTCCAAGATCAAGTCTTCATCATAAAACTGTCATATCCTCAACTTACTCTACCTCTGGGAACCTTAGGGTAAGAAGCCTGGCCCTGATGGCTTGTCTCTTCTCTGTGCCCTACTAGATCAAGTGGGTGGTGGGGTCTCTGGAGGAACGGTGTGCAAACAGCTGAGGGGTTCCCCAAGAGGAGCTTTGGCATTGGTCATCTGAAAGGCACACTTTAAAGAGGTTTTTAACAGCAGGTTTACCTAATGCAATACTATATCATTTGATTTCTTGATGGCTTTTTCCATGATTGTTGATTGTGAATCTAAGAAAAATGGAGTTTTTGACAACTTCTATCTTTTCTACAATTATCATGATGTTATTTATTGGTCCAGTTGTGTGGAGCTTTGTGTTCGTTATATTGAGATTAAATCCATACTGAAGGCTGTTTCTTTGATCTTCATCAGTAAGTATTTTAAGTCCTTTTCACTTTCAGCAAGCAAGGTTGTATCATCTGCAAATCACAGGCTGGTAATGAGTCTTCCTCCAATTCTAATGTCATGTGCTTTTTCATATAATCCAATTTCTTAGATTATTTGCTCACCATGCAGAATGAGTAACTATGGTGAAATGATACAACTTGGCTCATACCTTTCCCAATTTTAAACCATTCAATGGAGCTCTGGTAGTGCTGTGGGGGTAGTTGTAGGGCTGCCAACTGAAAGGTTCAAAACCACCAGTCATTCTGAGGGAGAAAAATGAGGCTGTTTGCTCCGGTAAAGATTTACAGTCTTGGAAACCCTACATAGGTTGTTAAGAGTCAGAATTGACTTGATGGCAGTGAGTTTTGAGTTTGATGATTGTTGTGTGCCACAGAGTCAGTTCCGACTCATAGCGACTCTATATAGAGTATCACAGGCTGTAATTCTTTATAGAAAGTAGAAGCCTCATCTTTCTCCCCTGGAGTGACTGGCAGATTAGTACTGCTTGTAGTAGTCAGCTGGATTGCTGTTATTGTTTTTGATTTTCCCTGTTGGTCTTTCTTTCAAGAAGTATCTTCTGTTCTCCTAGCAGCTCCAGGCTGGTCTGCTTGTCCTTTCACATGGAAATGTCCCACCTCAGAAGATTCTGGATGGAGTTCAGGATTCCACTTATGGTCTTACGCAATGCAAAGGCTCTGCAGGAAGACTCCTTCACTGGGCAAGTTCTGCAGTGTTCACTTAAAAATGTCATTTTTACTTGAAGGAATGATTGACAGGATAACTCTGGATATTAAAATTTGCATATTCTGCAAGTTTTTTTTTCCAAATGATCAATGAGAACCTGTAATGTCACTGTTGTCACTGATAACGTCTGAGATTTTAAGAAAAAATTATAAATTTAGAAAACTTGTATCTACCACTAAGAGCTGGATAGTTTCCCAGTCTTAATAGACTTTTCTTTGAGATCAGTGCTGTTTTATTAATGTGTTGTTGTTGTTAAGTGCCATCGAGTTGATACCGACTCATAGCACAACAGAACTTAACACTGCCCGGTACTGTGCCAGCCTCACAATTGTTGCCATACTTGCCCATTGATGCTGCCACTTTGCCAATCCATCTTCCTGGGCGTCTTCCTCTTTCTCTCTGACCTGACCAAACATGATATCCTTCTCTAGTAACTGGTCCCTCTTGACAATGTGTTTGAAGTATGAGAGACGAAGTTTGCTCATCCTGGCCTCCAAGGGGCACTCTGGTTGCACTTCTTCTAACATAGATCTGTTTGTTCTTTTGGAAGCCCATGGCATTTTCAATAATCTCCCCCAACACCATAACTCAAAAGCGTCAATTTTTCTATAGTTTTCCTTATTCACTGTCCAGTTTTCACATGCATATGAGGTTATTGAAAATATCATGGCTTGGGTCAGGCACACCTTAGTCCTCAAACTGATATTTTTGCTCTTCAACACTTAAAAAAGTAAGTCTTGTGCAGCAGATTTGCCTAATGCAATACTTCATTTGATTTCTTGACTGCTGCTTCCATGAGTGTTGATAGTTAATCCAAGAAGAATGAAGTCCTTGACAATTTCAATCTTTTCTCCATTGATAAGAATGTTGTTTATTGGTCCAGTGGTGAGGATTTTTGTTTTCTTTACATTGAGATGCAATCCATACCAAAGACTGTGGTCTTTGATCTTTACCAGTAAATATTTTAAGTACTTTTTACTTTCAGCAAGCAAGTTTGTATCATCTGCATATTGCAGGTTGTTAATGAGTCTTCCTCCAATCCTGATGTCATGTTTTTCTTCATAGAACCTAGTTTCTCAGATTATTTGCTCAGTATACAGATTAAATAAGTATGGTGAAAGAATACAACCCTGTTGTACAACTTTCTTAATTTTAAAATATTCAGTGTTCCCATGTTCTGTTCGAACAACTGCCTCTTGGTCCATGTACAGATTCCTCATGAGCACAATTAAGTGTTCTGGAATACTCATACTTCACAATGTTGTCCATAGCTTGTCATAATCCACACAATCAAAAACCTTTGCATAGTTAATAAAGCACAGATAAACATCTTTTTGGTATTTTCTGCTTTCAACCAAGATCCATCGGACATCAGCAATGATATCCCTCATTCCACTGCCTCTTCTGAATCTGGCTTGAACCTCTGAAAGTTCTCTGTCAATGTATCCTTGCAGCCATTTCTGTATTACCTTTACTAAAACTTTACTCGCATGGGATATCAAAGATATTGTACAATGGTTTCTGCTTTCTGTTGGGTCACTTTTCTTTGGAATGGGCACAAATACGGTTCTTTTACAATTAATTGGCCAGATAGTTGTCTTTCAAATTTCTTGGCATGAGTTAGTGCCTCCTATGCTGCCTCACTTTCTTGAAATATTTTAATTTTTATTCCTTCAATTCCTGTTGCCTTGTTCTTTGCCAATTCTTTCAATGTACCTTGGACTTCTTCTTCAGTATCATTGGCTCTTGATCATATGATACCTCTTGAAGTGATAGAACATCAACCATTTCTTTTTGGTACAGTGACTCTGTTTACTCATGCTTATTAACAGTAGTATTATATGCTGCTGTTGTTAAATGCTGTCGAGTTGGTTCAGACTCATAGCAATTCTGTATAGGATTTCCAGGGAGCAGCTGGGGGATTTGAATCGCTGATCTTGAGGATAGCATTCTAGTGCTTATCCTACTGCATCACACCAGCACATAGTATATATTAACAAATATAATGTTTTGATATTATATAATGAAATCTGTAAACATTTGAACAATTTTCATAACTCAGTGAGATAACATTTTCCAGATGACAATGCATGGTGCTACAAGAGTAACATGGTAAAAACATGGGTAAAAGATTCATTCAAAGTTCATAGACCACCAAAAGTTTATTGACATGATTTTAGATTCCACATAGCAACTAATTTTCAAGAAAGAACCATTTAGTGAGCTCTGGTATGTATTAAAGACAAATATCCACAATTATCTGAAATGGTTATTAAAATGTTCCTTTCTGTTCCAACTACATATGTTTGAAGGGTGAGTTTTTTTCACATACTTCTACCCAAATAACATATCACAATAGACTGAGTCAGGAGCAGATGTGAGGACTCAGCTGTCTTCTCTTTAGCCAGACATATAAAAACATTGACAAAGATGTGAAACAGTCCCATT
>NW_006408809.1:2997269-3000872 GCF_000296735.1 Chrysochloris asiatica | reverse complement strand
ATAAGGTTGTGAATAAATATTTTTTAAGTTTCTGTTTTAATTTCCAGTGCTGTAAGTATTGATCAACCTAAAATGTACAGAACCAACCTCTTTTTGTCTATAATAATTTTTAATATTATAAAGGGGTTCCAAGACCAAAACATTGAACAGCCACTGGCTTATTAGATAAAACAATTGATTGAAATCTTCTGAGTAAGCACAAAGTATGGAAATATGGCAAAGATACATAATAAATTATTTTTGTATTGCATTACAATATATGATGTGTTCCATATGTGGTTCCTCATTAGCAATGCATAGTCCAGAGCTCTGTGCAGAATCACAATGATCATGGTGCATTAACATAGTATTTCCATCCGTCTCTGCTCATACATCTGTGATAAGTGCCTTAACTCAGGTTTTTGTTGAGTAAACCTATGCCTTTAGTGTAACCCAAAAGAAGTTCAATCTGTAAAAATAAAAAGATAAAGAATATTTATGTTCCAGAGTTAATGACTACCCTATATCTTTGACTTTACCCACAAAACAATCTTTAACTTTGTCAACATTTGGGAAGCTAATTAAGAGAAATGTGCCTAAGATTTATATAGTTAATTACTTTGATAAATGATATAATTGATTTTCTTCTGTTTGATTCTTTGGCAATGTATGGCTTGTAATTGTTAATATGAAAAGAACCATCATTCATTTTTCTGTTTCTTTAAGAAGTGTCTTAATTTCTTGTTTTCCTTTTTCTTTCTTCTTTTTTTGCATTGGGTGGCTAACCAAAAGTCTGGTGGTTCAAATCCACCAGCTGCTCCATGGGAGAAACATGAGACAGTCTGCTTCCTTAAAGATTTACAGGCTTGGAAACACTAAAGAGCAGTTCTACACTGTTCTATTGGGGTTCTATGAGTTAGAATTGACTTGATGGTAATGGGGAATCTTGATGTTGGTTTTAAGTGCTGTCAAGTTGGGGTTCTGATTCATAACTACCCTATAGAGCTTTTCCAAGGAGCTTCTGGTGGGTTTGAACTTCCAACCTTTTGGTTAGCTGTTTAGTATTTATCCTGTTGTTGTTGTTGTTAGGTTCCATTGCACTAGTACCGACTCTTAGCGACCTTATGCACAACAGAACAAAATGCTGTCCGGTTCTGCACCAATCTCACAATTGTTGTTATACCATTGCTGCTTCCACTGTGCCAATCCATCTTGTTGGGGCTATGCCTCTTTTTTGCAGACCCTCCACTTTACCAAGTGTGATGCCTTTCTCGAGGGACTGACCTCTCCTGATAATATGTCTGAAACTTATCCTACATTACAACTACTATTAACAAAATATCATATATAATGAGCATAGTATAATCCCCACCAAAACTCTAACTTTATCTATAAATGCGATTTTTTCTGAATCATCCTTGCATCCCTCTTTATTTTTTATCATCAGTACTTCTTTTATAGATAATGGGATAGCATGGAGAGTCAGGAATTTTCTTTATAGAGACATGGTTTAATTGACATGGAAGTTTGAAAACTTGTTAGCTAGGAAACAAAGTGGTAAATTTCACTGTTCTTAGAAATGGAGTTTTAGATATGGAGAAGATGTTGGAGTCTAGGGGAGTTTTGTTGTAGTTTAAGAAGAACTTTATCCTTTTACAAAATATGCCACATATTAGTATGTGAAAGTAAGTAAGAAGTAGGAGAATGGGTGGCTCCCCACAGCCAGGTAATTTCTTTAATTTCAATAATGGGTTTTGAAGAATAACTAGAAATCAAGAATTTTTTTTTTTAAAGTTATGTTAACAGAAAAAGCAAAAATCTTCTATCCCACAGGAGGCTGTCTTATCACAGAGTCTGTAGTGGAACTGAGTTAAGTATTCTCATTGCTACTACACACTTGTAAAGTACATGTTTTTATCTAACATTTCAAGATTAAACCTAAAGACCCTTACAGAATGATTACTAACTTTCAAAACTTAGTTTCATGAATTTAGTTCCTGAGTCCTTGTGTGGCACTATAGAATAAGCACGGGACTGCTAACCACAAGGTGGTGGTTCAGATTCACCAGCCACTCCTCAGAAACCCTATACAGGGTCACTATGAATCAGAACTGACATGATGGCATTTAACAACAACAACAACAACTAATAGAAATGAAATCTCTTTCTAAAAATTGTGAATTGTGTAAAGATTAACAGAGCAGATCATCAGTTTTACATTCAACAAATCATACACTTTGCTTGATTTCAATTATTACAATCCCCTTCATGTACCATCACTTAGCAGTGTTTACCTATATTCTCTTTAACTCTTACATTCTTCCCTGTGTCTTCCCTTACCTTCCTCCTTCTTCCAACCACCCTCTTGTTGTATATTGCCTTCCCTGTCATCAGGTTAACACATGCCTACCTTCTAGCCAGTGAATAATTTTCCCTTCCCTCCCACCCCTGGTAACCATCATGGAATGTTTGTGGGGCTGTGGGTTAATGCGCTGGACTACAAGGTCTGTTTGAATCACAGTTCAAGCTCATCAGCTGCTCCTTGGGTCACTATGAATCAGAACCGACTCTATGACACTTAAACAACAACATGTCCGTAGTATCACTATTCACAATAGCAAAAACTGGAGACAGCCTAAATGTCCATCAACAAAAGAATGGTTAAACAAATTTGGTACACACACACTATGGAAGACTGTAAAATGCTGAAGAATAGTGATGCATCTGTGAAACACTTCATAACATGGATTAGCCTGGAGGACATTGTTGTTGGTTGTTGTTGCTAAGTGCTGTGGAGTTGGTTCTGATTCATAGTGACCCTGTATAGGGTTTCCAAGGAATGGCTGGTGGGATTGAACCACCAATAGTGCTTATTTTACAGCATAACACTAGGACTCCATAATGAACATGAGTGTGTATACATCTATTTGTATCATGGCTCTGATATCTTGAGGATATATACCAAGTAAATGGGTTGCTGGGATATATTATTGTTGTTAAGTGTTATTGAGTCCATTCTGACTCATAGTGACCCTGCATAAGGTTTCTGAGGAGTGGCTGGTAAGTTTGAACCACCGACCTTGTGGTTCAAACTGACCTGGTAGTCCAGTGCTTATTCTCTAGAACCACACCAGAACTCCTGGCCCTCGGCCTTTTTATTTCCAGCTTTTTGAGAAAGTGCCATGCCATTTTCCACAGTGGTTGTATCATTTTTCAGTTTCACCAGCAGTGTAGGAGAATCCCATTCTCTCACTTCTCGATAGCATTTATTGTTTGTGTGTGTGACTGTGTTTTCTTTTCTTTCTTTCTTTTCTTTTTTTTTTTTAGTTTGCTATTAATCCTGAGTTAAGAGGATATCTCATTATTGTTTTGATTTATACATAGCTAATTGCTAGTGCTCCTCTGTCAGTTTGTTGTACTGTGGTTGTTTGTGAGTTACTGTGATTCTGAAAGCTATGTTACCAGTATTTTATATACTGGCAGGGTCACCCATGGTGGACAGGTTTCAGATGAGCTTTCAGATGAAGACAGATTAAGAAGTAAGAGTGACGAACTACTTACGAATATTTAGTCACTGAAAACCTTATGAATAGCAGAGAAACACTGTCAGATATAGTGCCAGAA
>NW_006408809.1:2981903-2996359 GCF_000296735.1 Chrysochloris asiatica | reverse complement strand
AGAGCCAAAATATGACCTTGAATATATCCCACCTGAATTTAGAGATCATCTGAAGAACAGATTTGATACATTAAACACTAAAGACCAAAGACCAGAAGAATTGTTGGATGACATCAAGAATGTCATACATGAAGAAAGCAAAAAGTCATTGAGAAGACAAGAAAGAAGGAAAAGGTCAAAATGGATGTCAGAAGAGAAACTGAAACTTGCTGTCAAGCATAGAGATGCTAAAGCAAATGGAAGAAATGAGGAGGTCCAAGAGCTGAACAGAAAATTTCAAAGATCAACTTGTGAAGATAAAGCCAAATATTTCAACAAAATGTGCAAAGTTCTGGAATCAGAAAACCAAAAAGGAAGAACATGTTCAGCATTTCTCAAGCTGAGGGAATGGAAGAAAAAAATTCAAGCCTTGACATTCGTTATTGAAAGATTCTCTGGGGATATTATTGAATGATGCAAAAAGGATCAAGAGAAGATGGAAGGAATAAACACAGTCACTGTACCAAAAGGATTGAACAAAAGGACTCACTGTTAATGTTCAACCGTTTCAAGAGGTAGCATATGATCAAGAGGCAATGATACTGAAGGAGGAAGTCCAAGGTGCATTGAAGGAATTGGCAAAGAACAAGGCACCAGGAATTGATGGAATAAAAATTGAAATATTTCAAGAAAATAAGGTGGCGCAGGAGGCACTGACTCATCTTTGCCAAGAAATATAGAAGACAACAACGTGGCCTACTGATTGGAAGAGATCCGTATTTGGACCCATTCCAAAGATAGGTGATGCAATGGAAAGCAGAAATCATTGGACAATCTCTTTGATATCCCATGTGAATAAAGTTTTGCTAAAGGTAATACAGAAATGGCTACAATCATACATTGACAAAGAACTTCCAGAGGTCCAAGCTGGATTCAGAAGAGGCCGTGGAATGAGGGATATGAATGCTGATGTCTGCTGGATCTTGGCTGAAAGCAGAGAATATCAGAAAGATGTTTACCTGTGCTTTATTGTCTACGTAAAGGCTTTTGATTATGTGGATTATGACAAGCTACGGACAACATTGCGAAGTATGAGTGTTCCGGAACACTTAATTGTGCTCATGAGGAATCGAACAGAAGATGGGAATACTGAATAGTTTAAAATTAAAAAAGGTGTGCGACAAGGTTGCATTCTTTCACTATACTGATTCAACCTGTATGCTGAGCAAAGAATCTGAGAAGCTGGCTTATATGAAGAAAAATTTGGCATCCAGATTGGAGGAAGACTCATTAACATCCTACGATATGCAGGCAATACAACCTTACTTGCTGAAAGTGAAGAGGACTTAAAGTATTTACTGATGAAGATCAAAGAGCACAGCCTTCAGTATGGATTACATCTCAATGTAAAGAAAACAAAAATCCTCTCCAATGGACCAATAAACAACATTCTTATCAATGGAGAAAAGATTGAAGTTGTCAAGGATTTCATTCTTCTTGGATCAACTATCAACACTCATGGCAGCAGCAGTCAAGAAATCAAATGACGTATTGCATTGGGGAAATCTGCTGCACATGACCTTTTTAAAGTGTTGAAGAGCAAAGATGTTAGCTTCAGGACTAAGGTGTGCCTGACCCAAGCCATCGTATTTTCAATAACCTCATATGCATGCAAAAGTTGGACAGTGAATAAGGAAGACTATAGAAGAATTGATGCTTTTGAGTTATGGTGTTGGAAGAGCATATTGAAAGTGCCATGGGCTGCCAAAAGAACCAATAGATCCATTTTGGAAGAAGTGCAGCCAGAGTGATCCTTGGAGGCCAAGATAGTCAAACTTCATTTCTCATACTTATTGTCAGAAGGGACCAGTCACTGGAGAAGGATATCATGATTGGTAAGGTGGAGGGTCAGAGAAAAAGAGGAAGACCCTCAGTGAGATGGATTGGCCATGTGGCAGCATCGATGGACTCAAGTGTGGCAACAGTAGTGAGGTTGGCCCAGGTTTGGGCACTGTTTTTTCTGCTGTGCATAAGTTTGCTATGGGTCAGTACCGACTTGGTGTCACCTAACAAAAACAACAACAATTGCTAATGATTGTAAACATTTCTTTATATGTTGTTGACTGCTCCAGTTTCCTCTTTGGTGAAGTATCTATTTATGTCCATTGCGCATTTTTTCATTGGACTGTCTTCTTGTTGAAGTATTCTATAGATTTTAGAGAGCAGTTTCTTGTTTGATACGTCATTGTCAAAATTTTTTCCCAGTCTGTGGGTTCTCTTTTGGTGAAATATTTTAATGCACCTAAGTGTCTAATTTTTAGGAGGTCCCAGTCATCTGTTTTGTCTGCTGCTTCTTGTATATTTTCAGTTATTTTTGATAGTGCATTTATGGCATGTATCAGAGCCCCTGAGTTTGTCTCTATATTTTCATTGATGATCTTTATAATTCTAGGTTTTACAATTAGGTCTTTAATCTACATTGAATTCATTTTTATATATGGTGTGACATATGGGTCTTATTTCATTTTTCTGCAAATGAAATTTCAGTTTTGCTAGCATCATTTAATGAGTTTTGGTCCTTTGTCAAAGATCATCTAAGCATATGTAGATAGATTTCTCTCAGGATTTTCAATCCTGTTCCATTGATTTATTTTGGCCACTGTGTCTGTGTAATGGATTTTGAGATTGGGAAGTGAGAGGCCTTGGTTCCCTTTCTCAAGTTAAATATATTTTCAGTGCCTTCAGGTTCTTAAGAAAATGCTATGGGAATCTAGAGCAAGGAGGTAGACACTTAGCATTTGTCAAATTGTGTCTTCAATTTCATGATATTGAGAAAGGTCTTTTTGAAAGAGTGACTGCATCAGTAGGAGCTGTAATTGAAGATGGTAAATGAGATTTCAATGGATTCCACTTTCTGAATTCTGACTCGATATTGATGTTATCAATACCCTTCAGTCTTTTCTTTCTTTGACCTACCTAGAGTATGAGTTTTCCAAACATTGACACAACATTTGCCAGTGGGTAAATGCTTCTTGAGTCAGTGTGACCTCCTTTTGGGCTATTAATACTTTGTACATATATAGAGCCTTTTGAGTCACAGATGAAATATCAGGTCCAGGAAGGAAGAGCCACATTTTTGTCTAGAGAAATAAATCATTGGGAAGGGAATTTAATTACCTTAGAAATGAAAATGTGTTGATGTTATTAAGGCCTGAACTTTTTATTTTTAGGGTACATTCCCAACCAGTCATTCTTCAAAAATTAACCTCAGCATATCCATAGGTTTTAACTCTACTGATATTAACTACCATAAGTGACTAAATGAACTGAACCATTCAATAGAAGAATTTATGATCTCTTCCAAATACCAAAACATTGTTTTTTGCTTGACAGTAATTTACTAGAATATTCATATGTGTCTTACTAGTACTCCAAATGAGAGTGAAAAAAGACATATGACGTGAGAGCAGACTTGCTATGAGAATGGGAAATGCTTCCAATTTCTCATAGTTCTGTCACAGTTCTATCAAGCAGCTTAGAGCAACTCTGTTTGGTCCCTTCTATGATTGAGATTCCACCATCCATCTGCCAGTTTATCATAATGTGGTCTCTTGCAAGTTGTTATGATACTAGAAGTTATGCCACCATTGTTGAAAATACCAACAGGTTAATCCATGATTGTTGTTGTTAAGTACCATGGAGTTGGTTCTGACTCATAGTGACCCTGCACAAGGTTTCTGAGACTATAAATCTTTATGGGAGCAGAAAGTCTCATCTTTCTCCCACAGAATGGCTGGTAATCTCGAACTGCTGACCTTGAGATTAGCAGCCCGATGTGTAATTATTACACTACCAGAGCTCCTTAGACAAGTTTAAGGTAGCCTCCAGACTAAGACAGACTAGGCAGAAAGACAAGAAAATCTATTTCCAAATAGTAGCCAGTGAAAACCCTATGGACCACAATAGAATACTGTCTAATATAGTGCTGAAAGATGGGCTCCCTATCTTGTAAGGCAAATACTTAGTGACCACAACAACAAACTCAAGCATGCCAACAGTCACAAAGATGGCACAAGGCTGTGTAACATTTCATGTGTTCTGTTGTACATGAGGACCCCATGAGTCAGACCCTATTCAATGACAACTAGCAACAAAAACAAATGACTGAGTTGTAAAGGTAGAAATTTTGTAATGAAAAAAAGGGGAGTGGTTAATCTTACAGTCCAGAAACAGAGGACCCTAGGACCATCAAGAGAGGAGCACACAAATAGAACGCGGGACCTTATCCAGAGAAGCAGCAGCGCCAGAGATGGAATCAGAGATGGGGGCATGGAGAGGGGGAGCAGCTGAGGACTCTAGATTCATCAACTAAGAAGAGAAGGACTAAGAGCTGGTGGCCAGGAGCAGACTTGCAGTATGTGCCCTTTGGAGATGTAATTTATTATATATGCCTGAGTGGGTTTTTTGTTTCTGTGTTTTTTTAAAAAAAGCTAAAGTGGATAGAGGGAAATGCTTTTAACTGATGGTATATGGAGGGGATTATAATCAATGTAATGAAACAAGTTATATGAAGTGTTGAATGTGAAACTGATGATATGCCCTGTAAGCTTTCACTCAATCCACAATAAAAACCTTAAATTAAAAAAAAAAAAAGACTGAGAATGGTAATTACAATTAAAGTGAGCATCATGGTGAAGAGCAGGGCTCGGAGTCAGAAACAACTGCTTGCTTTGTGGTATTGGACACATTATTTAATTATTGGAGTCTCCATTTTCATAACTGCCAATTGTAGATGATGATAATACCTGTCTCACAGGGTTGTTGTAAGGATTCAATGAAATAAGCCACGTAAAACATTTAGAACTAGTCTTGGCACAGAGTTAGGGCACCATGAAGGTTATTTGTATATAACATTCTGATAACTGATTCTATTTGAAAGAGCACGGTAAACATTCCAAAGAAGCATTGACCTAGCACATGCGTCAAAATTTTTAGCTTGGACTAAAGACAATTTATGCCTCTGAAATCAGAGGCTGATGAAAGATTAGTGAATGCTGCAAATAGCCTTATGTTATTTTAAACTTGAAGGGATAAGATAAAACCAGCTCAATAGCGGGATAATTATGCCTGAAATTTGCTTATGCTCCAACTTCACTCCTCTCAAGAATACTATCATACAATTTCAAAGAGGACTTTGAAGGTCTGGTGGTTGATAAACTGCGTGTAGATATGAGATTTATCTTTTTTTGGCAACTGGGTAGACACATTTTTGTGCCAACTCAGGAAGAACTATAACTCCTAAATCTTTAAATCAGCTCACAAGATTGGTATATCCTGGGTCCAAATCTAGACAGTTTTGGCAAGAAATCTTCCTTAAGGACTTATTCAATTTTGAATAATTAATCAGTCATTTATAGCAGGTGAAATTATTAGCTCCCAACACAGGATTATCGTGGAATTTACAAAATAAGACTATTTAAGGACTATATAATTAGGTGAAGTGACTAGTCCAAGTCATCATTGGAAATTTGTGCTATAGTAATTCTAATTTTGCTGATGGACACAACTCAAAATGAAGAGAAACTGTAAATGTTCATTAATAATCAGAACATGGATTGTACGAAGTATGATTCTAGGAAAATTGGAAATTGTCAAAAATTAAATGAAATGTATAAACATCGATATCCTAGGTATTAGTGAGCTGACATGGACTGGTATTGGCTGTTTTGAATCTGAAAATCACATGGTTTACTATGCTGGGAATGATAAATTGAAGAGGAATGATGCATTCATCATCAAAAAGAATATATCAAGATCAGTCATGAAGTACAATGCTGTCTGTGATAAGATAATATCTATGCCCATCCAAGGAAGACCAAGGAGTTCTGGTAGGGTAGTGGTTACAACTTTGGCTGCTAACCTCAAGGCCAGCAGTTTGAAACTACCAGCCAGTCCATGGGAGAAAAATGAGGCTTTCTGCTACTGTAAAGATGTATAGTCTTGGAAACCCCACACAAGGTTGCTGTGAGTTGGAACTCACCCAACAGCACATCACCACCACCACTACCACAAGAAAGACCAGATAATACCACTTTTATTCAAATTTATGCACCATCCACTAAAGCCAATGATGATGAAATTGAAGAATTCTACCAACTTCTTCAGTATGAAATTGATCAAATATGCAATCAAGATGTATTGAAAATTACTGGTGATTGGAATGCAAAGGTTGGAAACAAAGAGGAATTGTTTGTAGTTGGAAAATATGACCTTGGTGATAGAAACAATGCTGGAGATAGCATGATAGAATTTTGTAAGATCAATGAATTCTTCATTGTAAATACCTTTCTTAAACAACATAAAATATGACTATACACATGGACTTCAGAGATGGAATACACAGAAATCAAATAGATTGCATCTGTGGAAAGAGATGATGGAAAAGCTCCATATCATCAGCCAAAAAAGGCCAGGGGCAGACTTGGAACAGACCATCAATTGCTTATATGTAAATTCAGGCTAAAGTTGAAGGAAATGAAAATAATCCCACAAGAGCCAAAATATGATCTTGAATATATTCAACCTGAATTTAGAGATCATGTGAAGAACAGATCTGATGCATTAGACACTAAAAACTAAAGGCCAGAAGAGTTGTAGGATGATATCAAGAACATCATGCAGTAAGAAAGCAAAAGGTCATTAAGAAGACAAGAAAAAAGGAGAACATCAAAATGGATGTCAGAAGAGACTCTGAAACTTGCTCTCCAGTGCAGAGATGCTAAAGCAAATGGAAGAAATGAGGAGGTACAATAAGTGAACAGAAAGTTTCAAAGGTCAGCTCAAGAAGACAACATAAAAAATTATAATGAAATATGCAAAGATGTGGAGTTAGGAAACCAAAAGGAAAGAACATGCTCAGCATTTCTCAAGCTGAGGGAAATGAAGAAAAAATTCAAACCTCGACTTGCAGTATTGAAGGATTCTATGGATAAAATATTGAATGGTGCAGAAATCATCAAACAAAGATGGAAGGAATACAGAGTCACTGTACCAAAAAGAAATGGTTGATGTTCAACCATTTCAAAATGTAGCATATGATAAGAGCCAATGACCCTGAAGGAAGAAGTCCAAGGTGCATTGAAGGCATTGGCAAAGAACAAGGCACCAGGAATTGATGGAATACAAATTAAAATCTTTCAATAAAGTGAAACCACACTGGAGGAACTCACTCATCTTTGCCAAGAAATCTGTGAGACAATTATCTGGCCAACTGGCTGGAAGAGATCCATATTTGTGCCCATTCCAAAGACAGGTGACCCAAAAGAATGCAGAAATCATCAGACGATATCATTGATATCCCATGTGAGTACAGTGATATTAAAGGCAATACAAAAATGGCTGCAATGATACATTGATAGGGAAATTCCAGTGGTTCAAGACAGATCCTAAAGAGGAGGTGGAACAAGAAATATCATTGCTTATGTCCTATGGATCTTGGCTAAAAGCAGAGAAAACCAGAAAGATGCTTACCTGTGCTTTATTGAATATGCAAAGACTTTCGATTGTGTGGGTCATTACAACCTATGGAGTATAAGTATTCCTGAACATTTACTTAATTGTACTCATGAGGAACCTGTACATAGACCAAAAAGCAGTTCTTGGAACAGAATAAGGAATACCGAATGGTTTAAAACTAGGAACGGTGTATGCCAGGGTTGTATTCTTTCACCATACTTATTCAATCTGTATGCTGAGCAAATAATTATAGAAGCTGGATTATATGAAGAAAAACATGGTATCTGGATTGGAGGAAGACTCATTAATAACCTGTGATATGCAGATGATACAACCTTGATTTCTGAAAGACAAGAAGTCTTAAAATACTTACTGATGAAGATCAAAGATGATAGTCTTCAATATGGATTGCATCTCAACATAAAGAAAACAATTCCCACAACTGGACCAATAAACAATATCCACATAAATGGAGAAAAGATTAAAATTGTCAAAGACTTCATTTTTTTTTCATATCAGTAATCAACACTCATGGAAGTAGCAGTCAAGAAATCAAATGATATATTGCATCAGGCAAAAAAACCCCACCACACTCATGGAAGTAGCAGTCAAGGAATCAAATGATGTATTGCACAAGACCTCTTTAAAGTGTTGAACAGCAAAGATGTCAGTTTGAAGACTAAGGTGCTCCTGACCCAAGCAATGGTATTTTCAATAACCTCATATGCATGTGAAAGTTAGACAGTGAATAAGGAAAACTGTAGAAGAATTGATGCATTTGAGTTATGATGTTGGAGGAGAATACTGAAAGTACCACGGACTGCCAAAAAACAAACAGATCTGTGTTGGAAGAAGCACACCCAGAGTTCCCCATGGAAGCCAGGATGTCCTGACTTTGTCTCTCATTCTTCATACATATTATTAGGAGGGACCAGTCAGCAGAGAAGGATATCACGTTTGGTAAAGTGGAGGATCAGAGAAAAAGAGGAAGACCCCCAAAGAGATGGACTGGCCAAGTGGCGGCAGTGATGGGTCCAGGCATAAAAACGATTGTCAGGTCAACCCAGGACTGGATAGTGTTTCATTCTGCTGTACACAGGGTCGCTATGAGTTGGTACTGAATCAATGGAACATAATAACAACAATTCTAATTTCAAAATTTCACTTGGAGAGAGGGAATAATATGTTCCAAACTGTGCTGGAATTCAGGATTTTGACAGCTTACGTCAAAATGTCCACATAGGATTTTTGAAGGAATTGCAGTCTTTGTGAATTTCTTCATGAAAGTCTAGCATTTAATTATTTGTGCTTTTGCATTTTGGTAGTCTCTATCAAATAAAAATTTAAATGTCTGATGAGTTAATTTAAGGGCAGTTGCCATGGGTTGAGTTGTGTCCCCCACAAAATATGTGTCAACTTGCTTAGGCCATGATTCTCATTGCTTTGGCTGTTATGGATGGATATAGTTCAGCAGCTGCATAATGATGAGATCCCCCATGATGTGTTCTGATGCAATAATTATCCTCCATTTGTGGTGTGTTGTAAATCATGGCCTCTATGTGCTAATGAGGCAGGATTGTTGTTGTTGTTAAGTGCAGTTGAGTGGGTTCCAATTTACAGCAACCCTGTGTAGTTTTTCCAAGGAGCAACTGGTGGGTTTGAACCACCAACCTTGTGGTTAGCAGTCCAGTACTTATCCAACAGTTCCACAGCAGGGTTAGGTTATATTAATGAAGATTACAATATATTTGTTGTGTTGTGAATTCTGATTTCTATGTGTTAATGAGGGTGACAAATTACAGCTTAGGTTGAAGTAAGTGGAGTTTCCCTAGGGTGTGGCCTGCATCACCTTTTATCTTACAATAGATAAAAGGAGAGGCAATCTGAGCAGAGATAGGGACCAAAAATGAAGAGCTAGGAGCACAGGACTTGGGGTCCCTGTGCTGAGAATCCCCTAGACCTAGGGCAAGATGGATGCCCAGATACTTGGAGATCTCCAAGGAACTCTGGGCCCACAGATGTTAGAAGAAGACAAGGAACTTCCTCCTGAGCTGACAGAAAATTAAAGCTTTTCAGTAAAGCTGGTGACCTGAATTAGGACTCCTAAACTCCTGAACAACGAGAGAATACATTTTTGTTTGTCAAGGTCAATCACTTGCTGTATTTCTGCTATAGCAGCACTAGATAACGAAAACAGCTGTTTAAGTGCTGTTTTAAAACCTAGTACTTCATTGTTTCACCACTTGTCTATCAGTTTGTCATACTGTGGTGGCTTGCATGTTGCTGTGATGCTGGAAGCTATGCTAGCAGGCTCACCCATGGAGCTTCCAGAATAAGACAGACTAAGAAGAAGAGGTGCACTTATGGATGATAAATCACTGACAGGGGAACCTTGTCAGATGTAGTGCCAGAAGATAAGCCCCTCACGTTGGAAGACACTCAAAATATGACTGGGGAAGAGCTGCCTCCTCAAAGTTGAGCTAACCATAATGACATGAATGGAACCAAGCTTTGGGAGCTCCATTTACTGATGAGGAACAACTCAAAAGGAGAAGGAACAGCTGCAAACAGCCATGAATATTTATAACATGAAAAGTACAAAGTATGAATCTAGTAAAATGGATGCCAAAAATGAAATGGGCCAGTTAAAGATCAAATATCCTAGACATAAGTGAGCTGAAATGGACTGGTGTTAGCCATTTTGGTTTACTATGCTGGGAACATCAAATTGAAAAGGAATGGTGTCCCATTCATCCTCATAAAGAATATTTCAAGGTCTAGCTTGATGTATGTTTTCTATGATAGGCTAACATCCATACACCTACAAGGAAGACCAGTTAATAAAATGTTATTCAAATTTACACAACAACCACTCATGTCAGTGATGATGAAATTGAAGAATTCTACCAACTTCTTCAAGGTAGCATAGTTGGAGATTGCATGATAGAATTATGTGAGACCAATGACTTATCCACAGTAAATACTGTTTTTCAGCACCATAAAAGGTGACTATATACATGGACTTCATCAGATGGAATACACAGGATTCAAATTGACTTCAGCTGTGAGAAAAGACATCAGCCAAAAAAGGCTAGTGGTAGATTGTGGAATCGATTATCAATTACTCATATGCAAATTCAGCCTAAAGCTGAAGAAAATGAAAACAAGTTCATGTTAGCCAAAATATGACTTTGAGTATATCCCACCTGAATTTAGAGACCATCTCATGCACAGATTTGATGCATTAGATTGAAGACCAGAGATTTATAGGATTCCATCAAGAACATCATACAGGAAGAAAGCAAGAAGCCATTAAAAAGATAGGACAAAAAGACAAGACCAAATTGGATGCCAGAAGAAACTTGCTTTGGAGTATAGCAAAGCTAAAGCAAATGGAAGAAATGAGGAAGTAAAAAGAGCTGAACAGAAAATTTCAAAGGACAGTTTAAGAAGACAAAGAAAAGTATTATAATGAAATGTGCTAAGATCTGGAGTTAGAAAACCAAAAAGGAAGAAGTTCTTTTACTTGAAAGAACTTAAGAAAAAATTGAAATCTCGACTTGACACAGCTCTTGTAGCGTGTTGGTAATGAGTTGGGCTGCTAGCCTCAAGGTCAGCAGTTCAAAACTACCAGTGGTTCCATGGGAGAAAGATGAGATTTTCTGCTCCTGCAGATTTTTACAGCTTCAGAAACTCCATATAGAGTCACTATGAGTTGGAACAGACTCTGTGGCACACTACCACCACCATAGGCAAAATGGGAGCTCGGTGTGGTACTGTAGGATAAGCACTGGGCTACAAGCTCAGTTTCAGTTTGAGCTGCAGGTTTGGCAGTTCAACCCCACCAGCCGCTCCTCAGAAATGTTATACAGAGTCATTATGAATTAAAATTGCATCAATGGCACTTAACTTAATGGGCAAAATATTGAATGGTTCAGAGAGCATCCAAAGACGATAGAAGGAATACACAGAATCACTGTACCATAAAGAAATGGTTGATGTTTAACCATCTCAAGAGTTAGCATCTCAAGAACTGAAGGAAGAAATCCAAGCTGCATTGAAAGTGTTGATGAAAAACAAGCCTCCAGGAATTGATAGAATACAAATTGAAATCTTTCAACAAACTGATACAACACTAGAAATACCCACTCATCACTGCCAGGAAATTTGGAAGACAGCTACCTACCTGGTCAACAGATTGGAAAAGGTCTGTATTTGTGCCCATTCCAAAGAAAGGTGGCCCAATGAAATGTGGAAATAATTGAACAATATCATTAATGCCACATGTAAGTAAAGTTTTGCTGAAAATAATTAATGTTTGCAAGAGTACATCAACAAAGAACTGCCAAAAAATTCAAGATAGAGTCACAAAAGGATGTAGGACTAGTTATATTGTTGTTGATGTCAGCTGGATCTTGACTGAAAGCAGAGAATCCCAGAAAGATGTTTACTTGTGCTTTATTCACTATGCAAAGGCTTTCAACTGTGTGGACCATAACAAACTACAGAAAAAAAATGCAAAGAATGGGCATTCCAGAACACTTAATTGTGCTCATGGGGAACCTGTATTTAAACCAAGAAATAATTCAAACAGAACAAGTGGTACTGAATGGTTTTAAATCAGGAAAGACGTGTGTCTATCTGTATGTTGAGCAAATAATTTGAGAAGATTAATTATTTTAAGAAGAACATGGCATCATGTTCATAGAGGAAGACTTATTAACAACATGCGGTATGCAGACACTACAACATTGCTTGCTGGAAGTGATCCAGTGAGGATCAAAGACTACAGCTTTCATATGGAATTCACTTCAATGTAAATAAAACAAAAATTCCCACAACTGGACCAATACATAACATCATGATAAAAGTAGAAATGATTGAGGTTGTCAAAGATTTCATTTTGCTTAAATCAACATTCATGGAAGCAGCAAACAAGAAATTAAATGATTTATTGCATTAGGCAAATCTTCTGCAAAAGATATCTTTAAAGAATTAAAAAGCAAAGATCTTGTCTTGAGGAATGTAAGTCATGGTATTCTCAATCATCTCATGTGCATGTGGAAGTTGGTCAATGAATAAGGAAGATTATAGAAGGATTGATGCATTTTAATTATAGTGTTGGCAAAGAATATTTGAAGTACCATGGACTGTCAGAAGAACAAACGAATCTGCATTGGAGGAAATACAAACAGAATGCTCCTTAGAAGCCAGGTTGGCTAGACTTCATTTCTTTATACTTTGGAAATATGATCAGGAGGGACCAGCCCATGGAGAAAGGACAACATGGTTGGAAAAGTGAAGCATCATCGAAAAAGAGGAAAACTCCCAATGAGATGGATGGATACAGTGACAGCAACAATGGGCTCAAACAAAACAACAGTTTTGTTGAGAACTGGGCAGTGTTTCTTTCTGTTATTCATAGAGTTGCTATGAGTCAGTACCAACTCAACAGGGCCTAACATCACCACCACCAATTCCATTTAGTATCTGTTGTTGAGTTGGTTCAGACTCATAGAGAACCTCTGCAAGGTTTCCAAGGAGAGAATGATCAGTTTGAACCGCCGACCTTGGGGTTCACAACGACCTTGCAGTCCAGTGCTTTATTCCACAGCGCCAATTCAGGACTCCATATTTAGTATCTTGTTGTTGTTAACTTCCGTGGAATCGGTTCCAACTCATAGCGACCCTGCACAGGGTTTCCGAGGCTGTAAATCTTTACAGGAGCAGACAGCCTCATCTTTCTCCCGTGGAACGTCTGGTAGTTTCGAACTGCCGATCTTGAAGTTAGCAGCCCGATTCATAACCACTACGTTACCAGAGCTCCTTATTTAGTATCTAGTAGTCCATAATTAAGGAGCTCTGGTAGCGTAGTGGTTACGAATCGTGCTGCGAACCTTAAGGTCAACAGTTCAAAACTACCAGCTGCTCTGCGGGAGAAAGATGAGGCTTTCTGCTCCCATAAAGATTTACAGCCTCGGAAACCCTGTACAGGGTCGCTATGGGTCGGAATCGACTCCACGGCACATAACAACAACAAGTCCATAATTAAAGGAGCTCTCGTAACAGTAGTGGTTATGAAGAGTCTATTCACAAGAGTCTCTGGCAGCAGTAGTGGTTACGAATAGTGTTGTCAAGTCAGAATAGATTTGACAACACTTAACAACAACAATCTTAACCTATCAACTACAATCTGGTGTGATGCTGAGGATCAGCCCTGGACTGCTAACCACAAAGTTGGTGGTTCAAACCAACCAGCCATTCCTTGGAAAGCCTATACAGGGTTGCTATGAGTCAGAACTGACTTGATGGCACTTAACAACAATTAAAAATGGAAGCAAACTCCTTCAATTTAAGGTAGCTTATTCCGTATTCTCACCATTCTACTTCTCAATGAGTGTAGAATAATTGTAAGTAACTAAAGTCTTTCTTTCAAGATCAATAATGTTGAAAAATTCAGGTGTGAAATATCAAATACACAGAGGGATACAGAAGTGAATATAATAGATCAACTGTATAACTACACTGATTGGATTTAAAGAGATTTTAGCATTTTGCCATATTTGCTTCATCTCTCTTTCCTTCTTTCTCTCAGGACAGAAAAATTAAAAAAAAAAAAAAAATCTGCTTAAAGACTAAAGAAAAGATAACATCTTTTCTCTTCCACAGAGGCAAAGTTGATGTACATCACTTCCATGCTAGATTGTATACATTTATTACATGTTTGTATGCATCCATTTATAACTTATATGTTTTAAGTTTTAATATACATGTTATTATGCTAACTATAGTCTTTTTTAAAATTAATTAATTAATTTTTTTATTAAATGTTTTTATTTTGGATTGAGTGACAGTTTACAGGGCGTATCATCAGTTTCACATTCAACAATTCATATAACTTGTTTCATTACATTGATTATTATCCCCTCCATATATCATCAGTTAACAGTGTTTCTCTCTAT
>NW_006408809.1:2955801-2977263 GCF_000296735.1 Chrysochloris asiatica | reverse complement strand
GTTTGGTAGAACTCACCTGTGAAGCCATTGGGGCCTGGACTTCTTTTGGTTGGGAGTTTTTTGATGACCTGATCAATTTCTTTTGTTATGGGTCTCTTCAGATTTTCTGCTTCACTGTGTGTAAGTTTAGGTAGGTCGTGTTTTTCTAGTAATGTATCCATCTCTTCTAGGTTTCCAAATTTATTGGACTACAACTTTTCATAGTATTCTGTTATTATCTTTTTGATTTCCTTTGGTTCCATTGTGACATTACCCATGTGTTATTCTAATGTATGTTATTTGTTTCTTCTCCCTCTTTTCTTTTTATAGGTTTGCCAACGGTCTGTCAATTTTGTTAATCCTTTCAAAGATCCAGCTTCTTGTCCTATTGACTGTTTCTATAGTTTTTCTGTTTTCTATCTCATTTATTTCAGCTCTAGTCTTTATTATTTCTTTTCTTTTGGTCTGTTTCTAATTATTGTAGATGTCGTGTTAATGTATTAACTTTGGTTCTTTCTTCTTTTTGGGTGTGTGCATTTATTGCATAAATTGTCCTCTCAATACCTCTTTTGCTGTGTCCCAAAGACTTTGGTATGTTGTTTCATTCTCATTTGTTCCTAGGAACTTCGTGAACTCATGTTTAATTTCTTCTATTACCAAGTTGCTTCTCAGCAGGATGTTATTCAGTTTCCATGTATTTGAATTTATTTCCTTAGTCTTCCTATTGTTGATTTCTAATTTGGTAGTGTTGTGATCTGAGAAGATGCTTTGTAGTAATTTGATATTTGTAAGTTTATGAAGATTTTTTTGTGGCTTAAAACATAGTGTATTCTGGACAATGTTCCATATGCACTGGAAAAGAATGTGTATTGTGCTGTTGTTGGGTTGAATACTCTGTACACATATATGAGGTCCAGTTGGCTGATTGTGTTGTTTAGTTCTTCTGTGTCTTTGTCAAGTTTCTTTCTGGTTGGTCTATCCATTTTTGAAAGTGTTGTATTAAAATCACCCACTATTATTGTAGATACATCTATTTCTTTCTTCAAATCTATTGTTGTTGTTGTTAAGTGCTGTCAAGTTGGTTCCGACCCATAGCGACCCTGTACAGGGTTTCCGAGGGTGTAAATCTTTATGGGTGTAGAAAGCCTCATCTTTCTCCCGCAGAGCAGCTGGTAGTTTCGAACTACTGACCTTAAGGTTCGCAGCACGATTCGTAACAACTATGCTACCAGAGCTAGAGTTTGCTTTATATTTTGGAGCTGGATAAAGGGGTCTTGGTTCGCAGTTTTTTTCTTTCAGGGTTTTATATATGTCTCCCCATTGCCTTCTTGCTTGCATGGTTTCTGCTGAGAGATCTTAATTTAATCTGACTTGCTTGCCTTTGTATGTAACACTTCTGTTTTCCCTAGCTGCTTTCAGGAGTGTCTCCTTATCTTTGATTTTGGAGAGCTCGATTATGATATGTCTCGGTGATTTTCTTTTCGGGGTTGATCATTCCTGGGGTTCACTGAGCTTCTTGAATGTTTATATTTTCACTTTTCAGGATGTTAAAGAAATTTTCTTCCAGCAGTTCTTCAACTATTTCCTCTGTGGACTTATGTTATTCATCTTGTTCTAGAATGCCAATAATTTTTAGGTTATTCCTCTTTATGTTGTGCAACATAAATCTTAGACCTTCTTCAGATTTTTTTTATCCTTTTTTCTGTTTGCTCTTCTATCTTAGTGGTATTGAGAAATTTTTCTTCCAGCTCACTGGTTTTGCCTTCCATCTCATCAATTCTACTCCTTTGCCCTTTCAGTGTATTGTCTATTTCTGATATTCTGTTATTGATCATTTGGACCTCTTTCTGTAGATTTTGAATTATTTCCAATGCTGTATCTATCTTATTTGATTGTTCCTGTAGCACTTTCCTGACATCTTCCTTATGTTTCTCAACTCCATTGTAAAGGGTTTTGAAACATTGTATAATTATTTTTCTGTATTCTTTCTCAGGAATTTCCAAGGCCTGCCCTCCTTCCAGAATGTAGTCTAGGTCTACTTCTAGGTCATTTGTCTCAGAAGTTTTATCTTGTTTGTGGAAATATGCTGATATGGTCATCTGTTTTTTGTTTCTTGTACATGTTTAGTGTTTATCTGTGGCCTTAATACTTAATTGAGTTTGTGTTTTGGTAATTTTTATGCTTTCTGATTGCTTCCAGGTAGATGTGATCAGGATGTGGGCTTCTCTTTTCACTCTTCTTATTGCTTAATGCAGAGTAAATTTCACAGGTGTTGTCTGCCTCCCTTTTATATAGCAGTTCATATTGGTTCTTGCCTGGGTCTTGGTGTTTTATAGAGTGTGATTGTAGCTTGACTATATGGCAGCTGTTGCTGTGTTTTCTTGGGTAATATAGGGAGAGAAAGAGTCCCCCAAAGGTAGAAGGGCAAGCAGAAAATCATACCAGCAAAAGAAACAGACACACACAAACACACCAAAACAACAACAACAACAAAAAGGGAGATGAGGGAGAGAAGGAAAAATAAAAAAAATCTGTAGCCTAATATGAGCATGACTTCAATGTCCTCTTTCAGCTTCTAGCCTTTAAAGATACCACTGTTGGTTGTTATGCAGTACCTCATGATTAAATTTAAATTACAGCCTGTTTTGTTTTTAAACTCTCTTTCTCTCTCCATGCCCCTTGTTTTGGCTTTTATGTATTAAAAAACAAAACAGTTCAGTGCTGGATCTTGGGCTGAGTGTATTTGTGCATATGCATGGCAGAAGAACTCACCAGTGGTATGGGTGGGGGGTGTCCACTCGCTCAGGTACCCTCTCTAGCCACCAGAATGTGCACAAACAATGGGGGGCCAATGAAAAGATACAAAAAAAAGAAAAAGAAAATTAGAACAAAGCAAAACCCACAATATGTATTGTCCATCTTTGCTCTGTGGTTCCCATGACATTTTTGCGTGGTGTGTCTGCTCTCCCACTTGGCATTGCCATTTAGTCTTGCCCAAGTTGTCTCCAGGCCACAATATTGAAAGTGTCATGGGCTGCCAAAATAACCAATAGATCTGTTTTGGAGTCAGAATGTTTCTTGGAGACCAAGATGGCCAAACATCGTCTCTCATACTTTGGACATATTGTCAGGAGGGACCAGTCACTGGAGAAGGATATCATGTTTGGTAAGGTGGAGGGTCAGAGAAAAAGAGGAAGACCCTCAGCGAGATGGATTGACAAAGTGACAGCATCGATGGGCTTAAGTGTGGCAACGATAGTGAGGTTGGCCCAAGATCGGGCAGTATTTCGTTCTCCTGTTCATAAGGTCACTATGAGTCAGTACTGACTCGATGACACCTAACAACAACAACAACAAGCACTGTTATAAGGATTCACTGGGATGAACTGTTAATGAACTGTGTTGTTGTTGTGATGAACTGTAAGATCTGTAAATTCCACACAAACAATAATGGTTCTCACACAGTCATTGAATGAAAATCCAGGGCCTGAGTAAAAGCTGGGCCAATCTCTGCAAAGAGTAGCGGCTGTTACAGACACAGGCACTGAAGAAAGCCACTTAAAAAAACCTTCCACTAGGGCACTTAGAGGGAGTGTCATGGCCCTAGACAGCAGGCACTGGCCTGAGGACCACAACATTGGCGGTTTGAGCTTGCCAGCTGCTCTGCCGGAGAAATATGAGGCTTTCTGTTCCTGTGAAGATTTAAAGCCTCAGAAACCCTATACAGGGTTGTTGTGAATTGGAAATGATTCAACAACAACAACAACAACAGGACGCTAAGAGGGTTTTTTTCCTACCACTACTAGAGAGCCTGCAATTTAAAATGCAAGTAAAAGCACTTGCGTGACTATCAATATTTTATTACCTTTAATTTTGCCAACTGGGGTTTTTACTTAATATAGTTTTAATATTTGTGTACCAAAACTTTAATGGATGTGGATGTGTTTGCTTGTTTTTATATAATAATCAGGTAGTTTCCTTAAGCAGAAAACCAGAAAATGTCATAATGATTGTTCCCTGCTCCATGACTGGTTCTATCCACATGAGAAAGGAAGGTCCAGCAAGTCTGTCTGAATTAATTAAACATGGCAGTTATTAGTGAAAAGCGCAGCCTACTTTTTACACAAATATTTTTCTGAGACTTACAAAAACAGAAGGAGTGGTGAATAATAAATGCAAAGACAATACATTTGAAGATGGTTTCAAAATATTAACAATAAGAACAGTCTGCACTGCATGTTGGGTAGAACCTGCCCAAGCAGGTAACATGCAATAATGTGTTCTGAAAAGGGTACTGCCCTACCAAATCTAGTTCCAAGGCCCATGGATCAGGTTTGTTTTGCAAGAGAAACCATTCAGAGTTTTGTTTTTTGTTTTTAAAAAAATAGAGACATGCAGTGTCACGTTTGATTGTTTCTTCTCCAGTTGTAGTTAAGAACCAAGTAGTCACTTTGGATTCAGAATGATGTAACAGAATAGAACTGCCTCATCTGATATTCTAGGATGTGTGGAAGGATGTCTGGTGTGGCCCTGTAGGATAAGCCCTGGACCACATGGTTGATAGTTCAAACCCACCAGCTGCTCCTCAGAATCTCTATACAGGGTCTCTATGAATCGAACCAATACTATAGCAGTTAACAACAGCAACAACAACAACAACAACAACAACAACAACAACAAATTTTGCAGGTAACCATGTCTTTCTTTCACAGAGCCACTGGATGGGTTTGAACCACAAGCTTTTCCGATAGTGCTTAACTGATGCACCTAATTCTCTACAGGGGGGTTTCAAAAGTTTTGGACAAATGGAATGAAAAGATAGTGGAATTCTTCCATGAATTTTTTCAAGCCCTCTCGTATTTCATATGAGACTATGATATTTATCACCTTCAATTTTATTGAATATATACAATTTCTAGAGTCCTGGTGTAGCGCTGTCAGATAAGCACAGTGCTACTAACTTCAAGGTTGGTGATTCAAACCCACCAGACGTTCCTTGGAAACCCTATACAGGGTCTCTATGAGTTGGCACCGACTCAACAGCATTTCACATATCATAATTAATATATAACATAGCGTAATGTGGTGTAACATAACGTTGTTGTTGTTGTTAAGTGCCATTGAATCAGTTCCAACTCATAATGACCCTATATGTTGTTGTTGCTAATTACAGTTGAGCCGGTTCTCCCTATAGTGACCCTGTATAAGGTTTCCAAAGAGTAGCTGGTGGGTTTGAACTGCTGATCTTACAGTTCAAATTGACTTTGTGATCCAGTGCATTATCCTGTAGCGACACACTACTGCTTTTTATGTCGTTGTTGTTGTTAAGTGGTATCGAGTTGATTCTGGCTCATAGTGACTGTGTATAGGGTTTCTGAGGAGCAGCTGGTGGATTTGAACTGCAGACCTTGTGATTCACAGTCCAGTGCTGATCTTACAGCACCACACCAGGAGTCCACTACCTAGTGTTGTTGTTGTTGTTGTTGTTATGTGCCATGGAGTCGGTTCCGACTCATAGCAACCCTGTATAGGGTCTCCAAGGCTATAAATCTTTATGGGAGCAGAAAGCCTCATCTTTCTCTTGTAGAACAGCTGGTAGTTTTGAACTGCTGACCCTGAGGTTAGCAGCCTGATCTGTAACTACTACACTACCAGAGCTCCTAGTGTAGGGTGATGTAAATCATGGGCCAGACCTTAATAGATTGTTGTTGTTGTTGTCAGGTGCCATCAAGTTGGAACCGACTCACAGTGACCCCATGCACAGCAGAACAAAACACTGTCCTATCCCGGGCCAACCCCACCACCGCTGCCACACTTGATGCCATCAATGATGCCACCTGGCTGATCCATCTCATTAGGGGTCTTCCTCTTTTTCTCTGACCCTCCACCTTACCCAGCATGACATCCTTCTCCAGCGACTGTTTCCTCCGGACAATATGTCCAAAGTATGAGAGACGAAGTTTAGCCATCCTGGCCTCCAAGGAGCACTCTGGCTGCACTTCTTCCAAAACAGATCTATTGGTAGTCCATGGCACTTTTAGTATTCTCATCCAACACCATAACTCAAAGGCATCAATTCTTCTACAGTCTTCCTTATCCAAGGTTGGTGAGGGGTTATAGTACAAGTTAGGGCTATGGTCTTGAAAAAATGTCTGGGTGGTACAGATTATTATTTTCCATCTTTTTGCTAAAGTTTCACCAGTTGTTTCAGTAAAACATTCAAAAATATTGAGATAAAGGCAGTTAAGAATTCCCATGCGTTTATCAAATAAAAGTCAGATGTTCTCTGTGTCTTGGTTGAAAGACATGCTCGGATTAGAACTAGTAGGGCAGCTTGTGTCTAGGCACTCGTTTGATCCTGACACACACATATACAAACTGTGGTAATCCTAGAAGATATTCATGGATATGCTTAACACATGCTTTCTAAAAATGAATGTCACATGCTCCATATGAAAGATGACATAAGATAAAATACTGGGATGTTTTGACACAAACAAAACAAGGAAAAGCTGGGAGAAATCAGTTTTGCTAACTGGTCTACCCTACCACCAGCCATTAGTAATGGTCTTTGATTCAAAACAGGACTTCTTGTATGTTACCAGAGCATCTGTAACTCCTTTTATTTTATTTTTTTGCCACTGCTTCTAAAGTACCTCCCTTTGAGTCTTTAAATCTCTCACCTCCATTCATTCAGGGCCCCCACCTGTACTATGGTACAGGTTGTGCCCTGCAGAAGGCAGGTAGTAAAGGGAGTCATGGGAGTTAAATCTAGCCATGGATCCTTACATAGGTTTATGTGAGCTTGGAAGATGGCATGTCTTCTTCTAATTTGCATAAAAGCTCTTTGTGGACTACCAGAAGCTCGGCTCTGTCTCCCTTATTTATCTTCCTTACCGTACTTCCATTCGTCCCCCTTTTGGCTGCCTTATCTCTACCCACTAACCCAATCTCTGTCTAGTAAAGCTTTACCCTCTGCTGCTTTCCGGCTGTCCAAAAGGCCTTTGTCAGAGGCCACTCACCCTCTTGTTTCCAAAGAACCTCTTCTAACAGGAATGCATTACAGTTTATAAGATATATTCACATGCACATTTAAACAGTATCATTTCAGGCACCCAAGGTACATCAAACCACTGATGCATTGATTTTCAGGCCTTAAAAAAAAAAGAAAAAAAAAGAATGAAATCTAGGTTGAGCTGAAATGTAAATTATTAAAAGCAAAACAGGAAAAGAGCATTTGCTCAGTCAACCATTTCCTATTGATGGTTCTTTGTGTAATGTGGTCTCTGAAGGAGTCACTGTTCACCCTTAAACAGATTGAAATGATCTGTGGGGGGCAATGATACCCAATGGAACGGCTGCGTGGTAGCGTAGTTCATTGCTGAGGCTGCTGAGTTGCTGTGGAGAGGCTGGCTGTAAAAGCGTATGTGTGTGTCTCTGTTGAAGGGAAGCCTTTGAAAGCTATCTTTTTTAACAGGATGAATGTGAAATGCTACTGGGGAGAAAAAAAGGCAATACAAACTGCCACTTGAGCATGGCTTCCTGTCCATGTGGCTCTAGCTCGTTGCTGACAGTTATTCTTAGACTTTCTTTGGTTTCAAAGGTTTCCTCTTTTCTATTTTTGGTAGCAGAGTATGGATTTATATCTACATAAACCCTCTTGACTATGAATCTGTGCCTGAAGAGAGTTGCTCTGTTGTATCTCATAGCTAGCTATCAGGTCTCTTCCTTTTCAGCACCTCCAAATGGTTTTTAATACCAAGAACACAGATTTATGGGAAGGAATCATTGGGTTTTCAAACTGATTTGTAGTCTCCTAATTTGCACATTCCTTTCTCCAGCAGGGGCATCTCAGAGATCATCTGGGGCCTGACTTTTGTGATGAGTGAAAGAATTCAGGCTGGTAAACTAGATGGCCATTCAATGACCACAGAGCCAGCAAGGGTGAGTTGCATCGGAGTTTCATGTAATTGATGAAACTTAATTTAATTTTGGGAAAAAATAATGATGATGGATAAGTTAGCTTGATCTCTATAAATGGCAACAATAAAGTACAAGCTATATTGAACTGGAATGCTGAGGACTTCGGTCCCTTACACGGGAAAACGCATTGCCGGAGCAAGTGTTTATGACAGCAACTTTGTCACATCCTCTCTAATGCTAGTTCTTGAATCATATTTGCTTTTCAGGGTATCATGACCACTAGTGACAATTACCTGGCATGAATCATCCTTTATTCAGAGACTTAACTCTTTGTAGCAATATTAGGTCCTGTTGCTATTGGTGCTTGTTGTTGTTGAGTTGTTTCTGATTCACGGTGATTCCATGTAGAACTGTGTTCCATAGGGTTTTCAAGCAGATCTCCATGACTGTCTTTCAATGGATTCGAAATGCCAACCCTTAGGCTAGTAGTTGAGTACCTTAATGTTAACACTGCCAAGGGACTTCATTTGGCCTCTATCTGGTACTGCCACTGGGCTCAGCCCAGCTGCCTCTTCCACATGATCTTAATCAGGGTCTTCTTCTGAGGATGTAAATGGATGACCATCTTATGCTAGAAGGATTACTGTGAAAATATGTAAACTGAAACGAAAAGGGGTTGTCAAATCTCCCCAAGATGACACAGCAAGTTTCTGTCCACAATAGCATTTCGTTTTAATCTTTCCAACACTCTAGAAGTTATGAGCCCACACTCCATGAAGGTTTTTATTTGGTTTTACAAAGGACAAAGCTAACAAGCATATTAGGAGTTGGGGAGAGGAGAATTCATTCTAGGCACTATGCTAATGGATTCTTGTCAAGGGAAAAACACACACAAGATATTGGGTCTCCAGCATTGGAAGACTGTCTTTAAAAATATTTTACATAATGCTTTTGAACAGCAGGCAGCATTATCTGCTAAGTGGTGAGGTTGTCAATGCGCTTCAAAGCTACATAATGGAGTTAAAATGAAAGGCTCCCTCTTTAACTCTGCTCCACAACCATTTTAACCCAACTAAAGTTTTCAGGGGTTATTTTAAATGTATCCTAATGTCAAACTTGCTTAAAAAGAGAGCACTGTGTCTCCCAAGAGAATGATACTTTGCTTTTTTTTTTTTTTTAATGGAACAAACTGCTCTCTTTTAATAGACTACGTTATGGGGTTGTTGTTTTTTTTTGACACAGACTAAGTCCTCCGTCAGAATATCTATGCAAACTCCAGGGTGAGGAAAAGGTTAAAAGGAGCTGACCAAGTCTATGGTGGCTCTTTCTGAGATGCACTCCAACACTTGGCAGGATGAGGTGTTCATAGCAGGTGCTGGATAAGCTATAAATGGACAATTTATAAACAGAGCTGACAACTGGGAAAACAGAGCAGTGGGGAATGCAGGCATTCCAGAGGCCAGTGGTTGATTTCCTATCAGATGGTCCTCACTATGGAACTGAATTATTGATAGCTACTGGTGTGGCGCTGTGGCTAATGCGTCAGACTGCAAAGTCGTTTGAACTGCAAGGTCGGTGGTTCAAGCTCACCAGCTGCTCCTTGGAAACTCTATACAGGGTCGCTGTGGGTCGGAACCGACACGATGGCACTTCACAACAACAAAGGTACTGATGCAGGGCTGCTATGGGTCAGAACCGACTCAATGGCACTTAACAACAATAACTGAACTGAAGGAGTTTTGGTATGGTGCTGTGGGTTAATGCATCAGACTGAAAAGTCATGTGAACTGCAAGGTTGGTGATTCAAACTTACGAGCTGCTCCTTAGAAACCCTATACAGGGTCGCTATGGGTTGCAATCAACTCAATGGCACTTAACAATAACAACACAAACTGTACTGAAAACAGCCAGTTTGCTTTGCTCTTGTTGTCCAGTCAGTTGCAACTGATTGCAAGCCTATGTATAACAGAACAAAACAAAGCCCAGTTCGGTACCATCCTCATAGTCATTGCCATGTGTCAATCACATAGCTACAGTCATAGTGTAAAGCCACCTCAATGACCCTCTTCTTTACCAAGCATGATATCCTTCTCCAGGGTCTGGTCCCTCCTGATGACATGTCCAAAATACGCAAGATGATGTCTTACCATCCTTGCTTCTAAGAAGCATTCTGGTGGAATATCTTTCAAGACAGATCTGTTCATTGTTTTTGCAATCCATGTTATGCATAGTCAATGTTCTTTGCCAACACAATAATTCAAAGGCATCAATTCTTTGATTTTCATTATCCACTGTCCAACTTTTGCATGCAGATGAAGTGATTGAAAATACTATGGCTTGGGTTAGGCATACCTTAGTCCTCAAAGTAACATCTTTGGTTTTAAACACTACTAAACCCTGTACAGGGTTGCTATGAGTCAGGACCGACTCCATGGCATACCACCGCCACCACCAAAGGGGTCTTTGAAGGAACTGGCAAAGAACAAGCCACCAGGAATTGATGGAATAAAAATTGAGATCTTTCAAGAAAGTGAGATGGCATAGGAGGCACTCACTCATCTCTGCTAAGAAATTTGGAAGACAACTATCTGGCCAACTGATTGGAAGAGATCCATATTTGTGCTCATTCCAAAGAGTGGTGACGCAATGGAATGCAAAAGTCATCAGACAATCTCTTTGATATCCCATGTGAGTAAAGTTTTAGTAAAGGTAATACAGAAATGGCTATAATCATACATTGACAGAGAACTTCCAGAGGTTCAAGCTGAATTCAGAAGAGGCCGTGGAATGAGGGATATCATTGCTGATATCTGATGGATCTTGGCTGAAAGCAGAGAATATCAGAAAGATGTTTACCTGTGCTTTATTGAGTACACAAAAGCTTTGTCATGTGTGGATCATGACAAGCTATGGACAACATTGCGAGGTGTGAGTATTTTGGAACACTCCAATTGTGCTCATGAGGAATCTGTACCTGGACCAAGAAGCAGTTGTTTGAACAGAACATGGGAACACTGAATGGTTTAAAATTAAGAAATGTGTGCAACAAGATTGTAGTCTTTCACCATATTTATTCAACATGTATGCTGAGCAAATAATCTGAGAAGCTGGGTTCTATGAAGAAAAATGTGGCATCATGATTGGAGGAAGACTCATTAACAACCTGCAATATGCAGATGATACAACCTTGCTTGCTGAAAGTGAAGAGGACTTCAAATATTTACTGATGAAGAACAAAGAGCACAGCCTTCGGTATGGATTACATCTCAATGTAAAGAAACCAAAAACCCTCACCACAGGATCATCAATAAACAACATTCTTATCAAAGGAGAAAAGATTGAAGTTGTCAAGAACTTCACTCTTTTTGGATTAACTATCAACACTCATGGAAGCAGCAGACAAGAAATCAAACAATGTATTGCATTAGTATCAAACAATGTATTGCAATGTATCAAACAAAGGTCTGCTGCACAAGACCTTTTTTAAGTGTTGAAGAGCAAAGATATCAGCTTGAGGAGTAAGGTGTGCCTGACCCAAGCCATGGTATTTTCCATAACCTCATATGCATGTGAAAGCTGGACAGTGAATAAGGAAGAGCGTAGAAGAATTATAATTGATGCCTTTGAGTTGTGGTGTTGGAGGAGAATATTGAAAGTGACATGGGCTGCCAAAAGAACCAATAGTCTGTTTTGGAAGAAGTGCAGCCAGAGTGCTTCCTGGAGGCCAAGATGGCCAAACTTCGTCTTTCATACTTAGAACATATTGTCAGAAGGGACCAGTCACTGGAGAAGGATATCATGTTTGGTAAGGTGGAAGGTCAGAAAAAAAGAGGAAGACCCCCAGCAAGATGGATTGGCCAAGTGGCAGCATCGATGGACTCAAGCGTGGCAACAGTAGTGAGGCTGGCCCAGGATTGGGCAGTGTTTCGTTCTGCTGTGCATAAGGTCGCTATGGGTCGCTACCGACTCAATGGCACCTAACAACAACAACAACAAAAGGGTCTTTTGCAGTAGATTTTCCCAATGCATTTGATATCTTGACTATTGCTTCTGTAGATGTTGATTGTAGATCCAAGTAAAATGAAATCTTTGCCAACTTCAATCTTTTTATTCCATGATGTTGCTTATTGATCCAGTTGTGAGAATTTGTGTTTTCTTTATGTTATGGTGAAGTGTAATCCATACTGAGGGCTGTAATCCTTTGTCTTCATCAGATAATTTAAAAAGGTCAGTGCAAGTGAACTTCTCCAGATTGGTTATTGCTGTTGTTAAGTGCCTTTGAGTCAGTTCAGACTAATAGGCAACCTTGTATAGGGTTTCTGATGTGGTGCTGTGGGTTAATGCGCTGGACTGCAAAGTCATTTGAACCACAATGTCGGCTGTTCAGGCTCACCAGTCGTTCCTTGGAAACCCTATACAGGGTCAATATGGGTCAAAACTGACTCGACAGCACTTAACAACAAAATCAACAACAACATAGGGTTTCTGATGAGTGGCTGGTGGGTTCGAACCACTGTCCTTGTGTTTAGCTGTCCAGGGTTGAATTGAAAAGTTTTCTCCTATGCCCTCAACCATCAGCCTTCACTGAGTGTAACTTTCCTGAAGGGCTTGAGGAATAAACCTGGAAGTAGGAATTAATACACAGAAGAGAAGCCTGGGGGTGACAGGGGAGGACTCAGAGCAGCTTTTAGTGCACAAGGCCAACATAGAACCTAAGGAAAGACATGTGCAGAACTGAGGGCTGCAGTTTGGCTGTGTGTCCTATGGGAGAAAGGAGCAGGGCCTTTGTGCACAGAGCCTGGGAGAGGAGCAGATATGTACAGCAAATGCATCTCATTGCTCTTTGGCACTGTGTCAGGAGCTATCAGTACACTGAGATGTTCCTAGAGTAAGACCCTCAGCAAGGCTCTGCTTTCAAAATATTCCCATGAGTGTGTACTAATGGTCACATCATAGTTTCTGCTGTTTTGTTGTAATGTTTTGAACGAGCTGTCCCAAATAGCTGCTGGTTCCTGGGTAGATGGCCCTGAGTGGTGCCTTGTGTGGGTGCAGAGATCTGCCCAGGGGCAGTGGAGTGGCCATACCTGTTTGCTTTAGCTACCTGAGTGATTTTTCCAGGAGACATGTTTGGCTGGAACACCTTTCTCCCAACCACACCCTATTGTTTTTCTCTTCAGAGGAACAGACTTGTCTTCATTAAGCCAGAGAATTTTGCATAGGTCTGAAGATTTCGATCTGATAAGCATCTGAGTAGAAAGCATAGGGTTTTGAGGAAATCCAGAGCAGGGCCTGTTTGGTATCAAGTAATAGCAAACTGCCTCTGGATTAGAGAAGGGTATAAGTCATTGAGGTCATTCGGGACACTTTGATTATTGGTGGGAAGTCACATTTGTGAGTAGAAAGTCCTGAAAATCTTGCTTCTGGGAATCTCAGGTTCATTAACTGTGGTGAGCTTCCTGGTACACATGTGACAAATTGTAGTGAGCATCTCTTATTTGCCAAGAACTGTGAGTACAGGTACAGTGGGCTCTGGTGGCGCAGTAGCTCAAATGTCAAAGGTCTGCAGTTCAAACCCACAAGTTGCTGTGGAAAAAAGGTGTGGCAAGCAGTTACCATAAAAATTGGAATCTTGAGAACTTTATGGGGGCAGATCTACTCTCTCCTACAGGGCTCCTGTAAGTCAGAAATGACTTATTGGCAGTGGGTTTGGTTTTATTTATTTATCTATTTGGTTCCACATACAGGAGGTACAAAGAAGCATAAGGCACCCATTTATCAGTCAGAGGTTAAAGATGTAGCTAGGGAGATACAGCATATATTTATGAAAAGATAAGTCAGGACCAATAGAGTATGTAAAACATGAACAACAAAGGAATATTCTAGAAGTGCCCAGGAAGATATGGGGGCAGGTGGGCTAGGGTTGGGTTGAAGGGAAAGAGGACAGGAAGTGGGCTTTAAAGGTGGTAAAACTTCAGTGATTGGACATGTGACAAGAAAACTCTTGTATGCGGGGTGCCATACTTAAAGCCCTGGTTGAAAGTAGAGAAAAGAAGAATGTCCTGGAAGGTAATTGAAGACTAGCTTTCAGACTATGGAAGCTCCTGAAAGTCACGCCATGTTTGTAATTCGCCGTGCTGAATGTTTCTGATTAGGGTAGGAAGTTGAGGAAGGTAGTATATCAGGAAGAGAGATTAGGCAGATGAAAGTGGCAGTCAGTGCAGGAGGACATCATAGGGTTTAATCTCAAAGTGGCCCGGGTTTAGATCTGCAGAGATTATTAGACCGTTTACATGGGTTCTACCTGGTCACTCTCTATATATGAAGATTGTTCTCATCATAGCTTCCCTTCCTCCCTCTTAGCTCTGGCTCCTGCTCACCATCTGACTGACAGGGCAATACAAGCTTCTACTTACAGAGACTTTCCCCACAAGCACAAAGACAAAATAAAATGAAAGCAAATTCTTTTTTTTTTTTTTCCTAAGTTCACTGCTTGATGCTTATTTCTTCTCCCTGGGATTCTCATTAGCATCACCCTGCTTTACTGGACGTCCTGGACATTTGAATGATAGCTTGTTTTCACAGCTAACTCAGAAGGTCATCTTTTAGCTCAGAGAGCCTCTACTCAGTCTAACTGAGGCACAGTCGCAGGTCTGCGGGTGTGGGTGAGGGCTGCCCTGGTCGACAGGCAGGGTGAGGTTCATCTTCTAAGCAGCATTGGAGAAATCAATGAGTGTGGATCCTTCTTTCCTGACAACTTTTTTTTTCCATTCTGAACACCTCAAAATGTGGCCCACAGACAAATAATATGGGAATCACTTAGAAGTTAGTTTAAAATGTAGAATCTTAGGCTCCACCCTTCTTGTTGTTATGTATCATTAAGTTGTTTGGACTCATAGCAACCCTATACACAACAGAACAAAACACTGCCCAGTCCTGCACAATCCTCACAATTGTTACAGTCGAGTGCATTTCAGCTGCCACTGTGCCAATCCATCTCCTTGGGCCCTTCCTCTTTTCTGCTGACCATCCACTCACTTTACCTAGTAGGCTGCCCCTAGACCTACAGTATCAGAATCTATGTTTTCAGCAATCCCTGTGTCTTCAGGGATTCAAATGCACATTAGTATTTGATAAACACTGTTTCAAACTACTGAACAGTAGAATCACTTACTTTAAGAACTTGCCCTAGTTTATTGTCTATCCCAAACTAATAACCAGAATATCCAGGGTGGAGCCCTGACACTGGTATTTAGTTATTTATTTTTAAGATTTTCAGAAGATTCTCTGTGTAACCTGAGTTGAAAACCATTGGCCTGTGCTCTGGGTTAGCCACTCTGTTCCCAAAGCACTGAATTCTCCTCATGTTGTAGAAACAAAACACCACTAACCTTTTAGCTACAGACTCAGACTGTATGGAAATGATTAAGCCTTCAGGCAAAAGCTAGTTCTGAAGCTCCCAGCCAAGAACAGAAGAAATCACTGGATTTACCTGAAAGACTTAAGATGGCAGCTGGCTAAAATTCTTGGGAGCCAAATTCTTGCAAGGTGGATTCACAAAGGATGTGGAGGATTATGGCCTCATCCCTAATCTTCTGGGTCTCTTAAGGAGGCAATAGCCATGTAGTAATCTAGTTCTCTCTGGTAGCGTAGTGGTTACGAATCGGGCTGCGAACCTTAAGGTCAGCGGTTCGAAACTACCAGCTGCATCGTGGGAGAAAGATGAGGCTTTCTACTCCTGTAAAGATTTACACCCTCGAAAGATGAGGCTTTCTACTCCTGTAAAGGTTTACACCCTTGAAAACCCTATACAGGGTCGCTATGGGTCAGAAACGACTCGATGGCACATAACAACAACAACAATCTAGTTCTCAGCTTTTTGACAATGGATACAGGCCGAATTGAAAACTCAGAATATTGGTGTTCACACAAATTATTATTTTTAGGAAATGTAAGAAGACTGAAAACATTTTTCACCAATCCTCAGGTCTTCGATAAGATAAGACACTAGTCGATTCAGATTTTGAGCCAATCTTGGAGAATCATAGGATCCCCGCTTCTTCTTTCTACCTTGGACTTTGTTCACTGCTGTAGGAGTTGTGACCTTTCTCCTGTTTTCACTTGTTGCTAGGTGCTATTAAGTCAATTCCAGCTCAGCGCGGTCCTAGGCATAAGAGAATGAAACACTGCCCGGTCCTATGCCCATCTCACAATTGTTGCTATGTTTGAGGTTATTGTTGCTGCTACTGTGCCAGTCTATTTCACTGGAATTTCCTCTTTTTTGCTGACCCTACACTTTACCAAGAATGATGTCCTTCTACAGGGACTGATCCCTGCTGACAACATGTCCAAAGAATGAGAGAGGAATCTTGCTATCTTTACTTCTAAGGAACATTTTGGCTACACATCTTCCAACACAGATTTATTTGTTCTTCTGGCAGTCTGTGGTACTTTCAATATTCTTCTCTTACACCATAATTCAAATGCATCGATTCTACTGTGGTCTTTCTTACCCATTATTCAACTCTAGCATGCATAGGAGGCAATTGAAAATGTCACAGCTTGGGTCAGATGCACCTTAGGCCTCAAACTGATTTATTTAATCTTGAACATTTTAAAGAGGTCTTGTGCAGCAGATTTGACTAATGCAATACATCGTTTGATTTCTTAACTGCTGCTTCCATGAGTGTTAATAGTTGATCCAAGTCCTCAGCAACTTCAATCTTTTCTCCATTTGTCATGATGTTATTTATTGGTTCAATTGTGAAGATTTTTGTTTTGAGGTGTACTCTATCCTGAAGGCTGTGGTCTTTGATCTTGATCGGTAAGTATTTCAAGTCCTCTTGATTTCTAGCAAGCAAAATTGTGTCATCTGCATATCACAGGTTGTTAGTGAGCATAGAATATGCTCAAATGCAACCAATGTAACCATGGGAACAATACCATCTTGTTTGTCATTCTCAGTAACCATGATGACATTATGTTTGCCGATAAGTGAACAGATTTGGAGATGAACCAGATAATGGTGGTAAGAAGATTCTTAGAAAATTTTAATTCTGGTTTGAAACATCTACTATAGCTTCTTCAATAGTACATCATAATATCATAAGATGACCATGAGAAAAATCTGAAACAAATAAATAAATAAATAAAAGGAAATCTAATATTGATGTTAAATTTGACAGACATTGTCTTTCACTTTGTTGTTGGTTCAGGGGTGTTGGTGAAGTGCCCGATAAGTCTAGAAATAAACAGAATTGCTTTCACTGAAGAGAAATGATTGCTTGATTGCTTGTGAGGTTCCTGGGTTGTCAGTCATGACGGATCTTTTATGAATAACAGAACACTTTCTACTCTTAGGAAGCAGATTCATGAGGAAGATCAGAGGATTTAAGACATTGTTGCTGTCTGTAAAACGAATTTATAATTTGCACCTTGCTGTGCTCAAGTTGCTTCTAGGCACCCGAACTCTGGTGCTTGAAGTTGGTATGCCTTTTGTCCAGACAAGTAGCATCTTGGGCTATTATTTATACAATTAAAGGTCTAAAGCTTCTCATTTAAAACAATAATAAAATGTTTAAAGGTATGTTGCTTGTAAACCTTCTTCTTCTTTTTTTACTTTCCATTTATTACCTTTCATTGCCTTTTATCATGGATTGGATGACTAGTCAAGCCAAGCTAATTATTGCCTTATTATTTTTGAAAGACAAAGTGACACCATGACTATTAATAAGTCAATACATTGGGGCTGCAGAAGGGACTGTCAACTTTTCTCTTGTCCCTTCTCTTGTTAGACATGTTGTTCTGCTTTGGCCAAAAACAGTGAAGTTAGCCACTGGTATGGTAGACAACAGAGTCCTGGTGTGGTGATGCGGGTTAATGTGCTGCAAAGTCATTTTGACCTGCAAGGTTGGTGGTTCAAGCTCACCAGTTTCTCCCCAGAAACCCCATACAAGGTCGCTATTGTTCAGAACTGACTTGACAGCACTTAGTGACAATGATTGATAACTAACTCCTGGTGTGGTACTGTAGGATCAGCACTGGACTTAGAAATACAAGGTCATCAACTCAAACCCACCAGCTGCTCTTCAAAAACTCCATAAAAAGTTGCTATGAGTCAGAAGCTACTCGATGACAATAAACAACAACAATGGTTGATGACATTGGTTGATAAGAAGACAAAAAACCAATGAGTGGGCAGAAATTCTAGGTATCAAGAGAGTGAGAGAGTCAGGGGGAGGGACAGGGGTAGAATTCAAACTGAAATGCTCACCCTGAATTAGTTAGAAAAGTATCCTCTTATCAAGATCCATGGTTTACTTTAGTACTGAGTCAATGCTAAAAATTAACATAGCATGCTTATGAAAATACTTCATGAGGAGGTCATGGTTGGCAAAAAAATGTAGAATTTGCACATTATTTGTATAAAACTCATTTGTATAAACTCATTGTTGATGAAGAAAGGTTAAGCGACTTCTTTCATGTCATCCAGTGATCTGGATTTAGGATCTCATTTGTTGTTAGGTCTGTTCCTACTCACAGTGATACTATGTACATAGAAGGAAACACTGGTCCCGCACCATGCTCACAATTGTTACTTTTGAGCCTGTTACTATGGCTACTGTGGAAATTCATCTCTTCGGGGTCTTTCTATTTTTTTTTTTTTTTTTTGATCCTCCACTTTACCAAGCATGATCTTCTACAGGGACTAGTCCCTCCTGGTAACATGTCTGAAGTATGAGAGACAAAATGTCACCATCCTAGCTTCTAAGGAGCATTCTGGTTGCATTTCTTCCAACACAGATTTGTTTGTTCTTCAGGCACTTTTAATATTCTTCTCCAACACCATACTTCAAATGCACTGATTCTTCTACAGTCTTCCTTATTCATTGTCCAACTTTCACATGCAATGAGGCTATTGAAAATGCCCTGTCAGTTGCACCTTAGTACTCAAAGTGATATCTTTGCTCTTGGACACTTTAAAGGAGTCTTGTGTAGCAGATTTTCCCAATGCAATATGTCATTTGATTTCCTGACTGCTGCTTTTGTGGATCCAAGCAAAATGAAGTCTTTGATAATTTCAAGCTTTTCTCCATTTATCATGGTGTTATTTATTGGTCCAGTTGTGAGAACTTTTGTTTCCTGTACACTGAGCTGTAATCTATACTGAAGGCTGTCATCTTTGATTTTCATCAGCAAGTAGTTTAAGTGCTCTTCACTTCCAGCAAGCAAGGTTGTATCGTTTGGATATTCCAAATTGTTAGAATCTTCTTCTACTCCTGATGCTATGCTCTTCTTCATATAATTCAATTTCTCAGATTATTTGTTCAGCATACAGATTGAATAAGTATGGTGAAAGAATACAAACCTGGTACATATCTTTACTGATTATAAACCATTCAATGTCCCCTTGTTATGTTCTAACAACTGCCTCTTGGTCTATATATAGGTTCTTCATGAGTACAATTAAGTGTTTTGGAATACCCATTCTTCACAATGTTGTCCATAGTTTGTCATGATCCACAGACTCTGAAGCCTTTGCATAGTTAATAAAGCACAGGTAAACATTTTTCTGGTATTCTCTGCATTCAGACAAAGATCCATCTGATGTCAGCAATGATATGCCTCATTCTGCATCCTCATCTGAATCCAGCTTGCATTTCTGACAGTTCACTGTTAATGTATGGTTGCAGTAGTTTTTGAATTGTCTCCAGCAAATAGATATTTGATGAAAAAATAGATATTTTAATCAAATGTCTTCAGAAAGTACCTCATTTGTTGTTGTTGTGAAGTGCCGTTGAGCTGATTTCCACCCATAGCGACCCTGTATAGGGATTCTGAGGAGCCGCTGGTGAGCTTGAACCACCAACCTTGCGGTTCAAATGGCTTTGCAGTCTGGCACATTAGCCTACAGTGCCACACCAGGACTCCAAATAAATATGCTCTTCAAATAAGTATCCTCATAACAGAGTCACAGTAGGACAGGTAGTCAGAAAAAAATTGAAAATGGCCTTGAAATATGCTCAATATTTTGATGTAGAATAAGCCTTCTCGCATGTGTGAATCCTTGTTATTAGGTGCCATTGAATTGATTCTGACTCATAGCAACCTTATATACAACTGAATGAAACATTGCCTAGTCACGTGCCATCCTCTCAGTTGTTGCCATGTTTGAGTCTATTGTTCCAACCACTGTCAATTGATAATCTTGCGGGTTTGCCCCTCTTTCTTTTCCCCTGTACTTTATCCAGCATTATGTCCTTCTCTAGGAATTTGTCCTTCCTGGTAACGTGTTCAAAGTAAGTAAGATGAAGTCTCACCATCCTCGCTTCTAAAGAGCATTCTGGGTATACTTAATCTAAGACAGATTTGTTTGTTCTTTTGGCTCTTGTTGTTAAGTGCTGTTGAGTCAGTTCCAACTCATAGGGATCTTGTATAGGGTTTCCTAGGAGCCACTGATGAGTTTGAACTCCTGACCTTGTGGTTCAAACAGGCCTTGAGGTCCAGTGTTTATCCTATGGTGCCGCACCAGGACTCCATTCTTTTGGTGGTTGGTTGTGTGCTGTGAAGTCGATTCCAACTCATAGCAACCTTGTATAGGGTTTCCATGGCCATAAATCTTTATGGAAACAGAAAGCCTCATCGTTCTGCAAAGCGACTGGTAAATTTGAACTGCTGACCTTGCGGTTAGCAGTCGAGCTCGTAATCCACTGTGCTACCAGATAGTCCACTATATACGTAATATCCTTTGTTGACACCATAATTCAAATGCATGAATTCTTCTTGAGTTTTTCTCATACCTAGATAGAACCTTTAAGCAGAGGAAATTAGGAGCCTATACAACCTCATGTGACAACAAAATCATTAAAAGTATGTTCTTGGTCCCACATACTAGCTCCACAGCCTTAGGTAATTTTCTTCAATAATTTCTTTTTTTTAATTAAGGATCTATGGAACACATACTATGTGCTAGGTACTTTGTGTGCTAGGCTATAGCAGTGAATGAAAAGTCTCTTTCTGCATGAAGCTTACATGCAAGAAGAGTAAAATAGATAATAGAAAAGTAAATATGTGTTGTATCAGATGAAAATAGATTGCAAAAAGTAAAATAAAGCAAGTTGGGGGCTGGGGAATAGGAATGTTGGATTGATTGTATGCTACTGAGTTGGCTCCAATTCATAGGACCTTGTATAGGGTGTCTAAGGCTGTAAATCTTTATGGGAGCACAAAGTCTCATCATTCTCCAGTGGAGCAGCTGGTAGATTTGAACCTTGGAGTTAGCAGCTCAGCTCATAAATCCACTGTGCTACCAGGGATCCTTAGGAATACTGGATTGGGTGTTGATAATTTATAAAGTAAAGCCTTCCTACATATGGTGACATTTGAGTGAAGATCTAAAGGAAGTTTTTAATTTTTCCTAGTCTCAGTTTCCTTATCTCTAAACTTCCAGTAATGATCTGAGTATTATATGTCTCACAGGTAGTATTGAGAATTCAATAAAAGAATGCATTAAAATAAAATGAACACTTAATTGGTAGTTGTTGTTAAGTCCTGGTGAGTTGA
>NW_006408809.1:2953406-2955355 GCF_000296735.1 Chrysochloris asiatica | reverse complement strand
CACATGTTCTTAATGGAATTTTGGACTTGTTCCTCATTATCTGTTTATACATAGCTATGCCTGTCAAAACTGGCAGCCTATTTGCTATCAGATGGATATATTAATGCAGATCTGAGGACAATTAAGTAATAGTGAAAGGATGGGAACGCAAGATTTAATTCCCTATGCAATGTAACTTTTCACTGAAACCTTTAAACTAAGATTCTATATAGTGGAGAAAGTAAAGTGAATGAGGAACATCTGTGCAGATTCAGAAGGATGTTCCTGTGGATACAAGACTCTCCCTTGCTTGCAGGGATAATATTAAAACTCATTAAACTTTTAGTAGACAAAGCGTACAATGGATCTTATTATGAAGAAGCTGAAGAAATAGCTAAGGGCCCTGCCCATTTGGCATTTCTAAAACTAGTGCATCTTAAAAAACAGAGCTGCACATGCCATGGCTCTACAAGGTTCTGGAGGCTTTTGAGGTTTTCATCCAATGTGTGAGAAGTAACTGTTGCTGCATTTGCAACTTGAAGTGCTTAAATCTGTATGCAAACATTTATGTTCCAGGACATGTGTTTTTAAAAAGTGATAGGAAATGGTTTCCTTAAGCAAGCATGAACATATTTCTTTCTTTAAAATAAGTACTGCCTTCTCTAAATCCTGTGTGGTGGGATTTCTCTCAGCAACATGACTCTAGACCCCATTGAGCCCCTATTTATATCCATGTGTGTTTTGACCTCTCCGTTGGTATTACGATCATTTGTTTTGCTTTTCAGATGATTTGATTAAGTAGGCTAGACTCTTTACAGGACCCTAAGGCCTATGAATTAGAAGTATGTGATTGGAAGTTACAGTTCTGGGCCCAAATACTGGGTCTACCATATACTAGCTTTCTGGCCTTGGGCAGACTTCTGTGAACTGACATGATAAACAGAAGAGGTTGCCAGTTTCAGGATTGTTCCTGAGAATTAAATTGTACTGTGACAACACTGGGTCAACACTATAGCACTCTTCCTGGCTGATTCTAGATCTGATGATGGAAGAATCTGACAACAGCACATTCATGGAGGTCTGAAAGAATTTATTGAATTGAAGGAGACTGAGAGCAGTTATCATTAGTGTGTACAACTGATGTACACATCTTGGTGGTCTCACTGCCAAGGTCTGGCACTTTTAGGCTGCCCCATTTTCTCTATCATCCATCTTGGGGCTCTTCATCATGAGCCCTTCTTCTGGAATGTCATAGGATCTTTAATAGCTAAAAGCGATTTGAATCTAAATGTCTTTCAGTCTGTATCATACCAGAAAGAGATATGGGTCTCATTATGTTTGGACTAACTGTGTTTTGCTTTTTTTAATTAAAAAAAATTTTAAAGAGACATTCAGATAATTTGATAAGAGGAAACCAAGATAAATATAATGATTTCACTGGTAATGGAAACACCAGGATTGTCACTTTGGACTAATTCTTGGTCTAAAAACTGGGGTCCACCACATACTAGATCTGTAGCCTGGGTCAGGCTTTTTCAATAATTTATTACTTTTTTCATCAAATACCTGAATTCTTGGACACCAAGAATTTCCAGAGTCAGGAATTAACATGTGACTAAGACACAGGAAAGACGTAATATGGCTTTTCTTGATTGTTTGATCTTTGCATTTGATTCATTTATGAAGTGCAAGCAAAGGAAGCTTTCACAGTCAGATTCTCACTAGAAACTCAGTTTTTTGGCAACAACAGATCTATACAATACTTTCTCACTTAACCTACTTCTCAACATGGCTGACTAACCTTGGTCATACACTTCAAACAACTCAGACTTACAGATTCAAAATAGTGTCAGTTGGCTTTTACAAACTCAACAAAGTCATTGGCTACCTGAAGAGACACAAAGTTGAGAAATTACATAATGTGAAAAACAGAAGCAGAAGCAAAAAGAAACTATTTGGAATCTAGTTAC
>NW_006408809.1:2947455-2948995 GCF_000296735.1 Chrysochloris asiatica | reverse complement strand
TCATTCCTGGCATAGTAAACCATGTGGTTGTCAGATTCAAAATGGCCAAACTGGTCCATTTCAGGTCACTAATGGCTAAGACATTGATGTTTATGTGTTCCATTTCATTTTTGACAATTCCAATTTTCCTAGATTCATACTTCGTACATTCCATGTTCCTATTATTAATGGCTATTTACAGCTGTTTCTCTTCAATTTGAATTGTGCCCTGTTAAATGTACTTAACTATATTTGCTTATCAATTAAAAAATATGCAATCAGTGTAAGTCCACATTTTCATTTTACAAATCAGATACAACTATAATGTTGCACCTTATTTCAACTCTTAACTTCTTTCCTACCTTTGTGGAGGGATTCATTATTAGTAATGTAGCAGGTGTGCTTCAATACCTCTCCTCTGCTGTCATGTACATATTGTTGTTATTAAGTACCATTGAGTTGTTTCTGACCCATAGAGATCCTGTACAGGGTTTCCGAGGAATGACTGACTGGTAAGCTTGAACTGCCGACCTTGCTGTTCAAACAAACTTGTTACTACTTTTTGTGTATAAAGAAAAGATTTAAATTGTCAAGGATTTCATTTAACTTGGATTCATAATCAACACCTATGTGTGCAGCAGCCAAACAGTCAAATGGTGTATTTCATTGGGCAAATCTTCTGTGCAAGACCTTTTTAAAGTTTTAAAGAGCAAAGCTTTCAGTTTAAGGACTAAGGTCCTCCTGACCCAAGCCATGGTATTTTAAATTACCTCATATGCAAATGCCAGCTTTACAATGAATAAGGAAAAATGAAAAAGAATGCTACATTTGAGTTATGGTGTTAGCAAAGAATAGTGAATATATCATGAACTTCCAAAAGAATGAACAGATTTGTTTTGGATGATGAGCAGCCAGAATGCTTCTTAAAAGTGAGGATGGAGTGATCTAGTCTCACGCACTTTGGACATGTCCCAGGAGAAGGACATCATGCTTGAGTCTCAGAAAAAAAAGGAAGACCCTCAATAAGATGGAGTAAGTCAGTGACTACAACAATGAGCTCAAACAGCAAGAAGTGGGAAGATGTTGCAGGACCAGGAAGAGTTTCATTCTGTTGTACATGGTGTCTCTATGAGTCAGAATTGACTGAACACCACCTAACATTTTTAACATATTACATCAAAAATGCATGTTGTTTCATGTCAGTTCATAGAGATCTACACTTATTCTGTAATCCTTGTGTAATCTTCTACAGTTTATTTACACATTGCTCTATTGGTGATCATTAATTTCTTCCATAAATTTTTGCTACTAAAAGTCTTTTGAAAAGCATCTATATATGCTTCCTTATGACTGTGTGACCAAATGTTCTCTCAAGCTGATAACCAAGAAGTAGACTTTCTGGAAATTTTGCTTTGAAATGAGTTTACATTTTATTAATTGTAATATATTTTGTTAATTCAAATCTAGATACATTTGAAACAGAGTAGAACATATATACATATGGTTTTCTTTTTCTTTATTCAGCCTGAAGATAATGCTAGTGGGAAAAAAAAAAAAAAAA
>NW_006408809.1:2939082-2946180 GCF_000296735.1 Chrysochloris asiatica | reverse complement strand
GTTGGGAGTCTTACCCAGAGCTATAAGGCAAGATAGGGAAATTAAAGGCATACAAATTGGCAAAGAAGTAACATTATCTATTTGCATAAGATATAATCCTTTACATAGAAAACCCAAGAGAGTCAGCAAAAAACTACTAGACTCATTGGAAGAGTCAGCAAAGTGGCAGAGTATAAGATAAACATACAAAAATTAATTGGATTCCTTTATACTAATAATGACAGACTTGGCAAAATAATGTTAAGGTACTTTATTGTTTTGTGAATATAGGTTTCTCTTGCCTACTATTGTAAAATAGACTTTTAAGTGGGATAGAAAGGAATATTGGGAGATACGATTATAGAACGCTTGTAAGCCTGTCTTCAGCATATAGCTGATTGAAATACCTAAAAGAGGCTCTAAAATTTACCCAGTGAAATAGGCTTTTTGCCAAGTCTTTGTAGAGCATGGAACCTTAGGTGGAATACTGATTCCTATCTAGAACCTTCTGAGATGGGATATTCCCACTTGAAAGGACATGCAGACCAACCTGGAGTAACTAGAGCAACAGAAGATACTTCTTGCCACCCCCACCCCCCAACTTTTTATGGTGAATTGAGTGAAGGTTTACAGAGCAGATCATCAGTTTTATATTCAACAAATCATATACTTTGCTTTATTATCTGGTTGCAACCCTCTCCAAGCACCAACAATTAACAGCATTTATCTCTTTTCACTCCAACCACTGCATTCCTTCCTGTGTTTCCACCACTCCCATATTTCTTCTGCCAACCTCTCTCTGGTTGTGGTTGTGTATTGCCTGCCCCATCACCCATGCCAATGCATGTCTACCCTCTAGTGCATATATAAACATAAAACACACAGGGATATATAATCATTTAAACAACCACAGGGAATATTCTGGAAGCCAGTCTCCTGCCTCAAGCACACAACCTTTCTCTTTCCATGAGTCTAGAGTCCTCAACTGCTCAATGTCCCCATGCCATCATCTCTGCCTCCATCTCTGGTGTCTCTGCTTCTCTGGTTAGGGTCTCATGTTCAGCTCATGCTCTTCTCTCTTGATGATCCTAGGGTCCTTTGTTCCTGGAATGCAAGATTAACTACTCCCCCTTTTTTTGTTACACAATCTCTACCTTTACAGTGACAATTGTGATTAGGTATGATAATAACTACTCAATATTGAATCAATGAAGTCCATCCCCATCTCCTTTCACCTAAGCCATCTAGACAAAAAGAAAACTATTCAGTGGTAATTCCACCTTCCCCTGCACACTCTGAAACTAAACTTCCTCTTGAAAACTTGTAAGCCAGCCACTTTGTGCCTTTATAGCACATTCTCCCCCATTTTAAGTAACCAATGTCTACATTACCAGTCCCTATCAACACTTTGTACAGAGGGGATAGATTTGATCCTTGACATGAAGGCTTCTCCCCTTTCAGTTGTTATTTTGAGCTACTACATCCATAAGTATAGGTCAAGTTCATCAAATTGTAGCAATTTACACTTGTTTCCTTTATCAGATTTCTTTATCTTCCTCTAGTTGAGTTCTGATCATGAAGCCATCAAAGCTAGGTCAAATGGGTACTATTTGAAAGTTTTGGCATTCTTATATGCCTCCCCTTACTTCATAACAGCTAGATGCTTCACTCTCAGCTCTAGCCCTCTGTGGCTAGGTCCTTATCCATAGGCTCAGGAGTCCCCATGTCTCACTACACCAGAAGATATTTCTTGAAAGAAAGACCAGCAAGAAAAAAAAAAAAAAAAAGAAGCAGATTGTTTGGCTATTAACAAGAACAGATAAACTGTTTTTCTGGGAGCCATAAAGGCAAGCAATCAAGGCCCTTCAGGACAAACCCTCTTTCAAGACTGAAACTCAAAATCTTGTAAGCTTGCTGGTGACCATGTTGGTCTACTTGTGAATGTAAGTGCGGGAAAGGCAGTAATGAAGACATGGATTCAGTTCAACCATGTTTCATAGACTCCTGTTGACCTTAATATGAGAAAGAAAAGAGGAAAGGCTGGTTGGTCCAAAGTTTGGGGAGACTTGGAAACTCCTGACTCTATGGACACTGACCTAGCCACTGGAGGCTAGAGCTGAGAGTGAAGTATCCAGCTGATATGAAGTGGGGGGAGGTGTGCAAGAATTCTAAAACTTTCAGACAGTACCTACTTGAACTTCCTTGGATATCTTGATGATCAGGACTTGATTAGAGGTAGATAAAGAAGTTTGATAGAGAAAGCAATTGCAAATTGTTACAATTTGATGAACTTGACCTTTGTTATAGATGTAATTGCTCAAAATACCAACTAAGAGGGACAGAGTCTTCACATCAAGGATTAAGCCTATTCCCTCAATACACAGGCTTGATAGGGACTGGCGACTTAGCCATTGGTTATCTAAAATTGAGGGGTGGGTATAAAGGCATGAAATGGCTGGCTTACAAGTTATCAAGAGGAAATTTAGTTTCAGAGTGAGGGGGAATAAGGTAGAATCCCCACTGAATCGTTTTCATTTTGTGTAGATGGGTCTGGTGAAAGAGATTGGGATAGGATTCTTTTGATTTAATAGTGAGTAATTGTTGTCATGACTAATTGTGATTGTCACAACTGTAAAGGTAGAAGACGTATAACAAAAAGGGGAGAATAGTTCATCTTATATTCTGGGAAAAGAGGATGCTAGTACCATCAGGAGGGAAGGGCATGAGCAGAATATGGAATCCTAACCAGAGAAATAGAGACTCTAGAGATGAAGGCAGAGATGATGACATGGAGAGATATAGCAGCAGAGGACTCTAAACACATGGAAAGAAAAAGTCTGTGAGCTGGTGGCCAGAAGACTGGTTTGCAGAACGTGCCCTTTGTTTGTCAAAATAATTATATATTCCTGTGTGTTTTTGTGTACATTAAAAAAAAAAAAAGTGGGATAGAGGCAAATACTGTTAATCAATGGTGCATGGTGGAGATTTTAATCATTGCATTGAAACAAAATACATTTGGTTGAGTGCAAAGCTGATGTTCTGCCATATAAACTCTCACTCAACTCACAATAAAAGTTTTACCAAAACCAAACTGATGATCTGCTCTGCACACCTTCACTCACTACACAATAAAAAGCTTCAAAAAATAAAAAACAAACAAATGTAAAATATTTAAAATTAAATGTTGAATTCAAAAGGAAGCGAGAAAAATCTCTAAGTACCAGAAACAAAGAAGGGACTCAAAACCAGAGCAATGAGTCCATGAACAGATGCCACAGTGGTCCAGCAGAGAATTAGATCTTAATTTACCAAATTCCTGGAAAGCGGGTGGGGCTTTGACTCCCTAAAATATATCTTTGTGTGCTGGATACTAGCATAAGGTCTGCTGAGATACTAGCAGAAAGCCAGGGCCTTGGATGCCTAAACTTTCAGTAAAATTTGAACTTTAAAAAGCTCTGTTACTGGCCCAAGAAAGCGCCAAAGAAGCTGGGCTCTGATGGGAAAAAAAAAAATTTCTCCCATGATAAATTGAAACTTCATATGTGCACCATGTATGGATGTGGAATTCAAACTTACCCTAGATGTGTCTTGGAGTATTTCAAACTGAGCAAGAAATGTAGAAATTGGATGTAGATGGGTGAAGTCTCTGGGGCTGCCAGTTTTGGAAAACTCAATATCATTCTGTACATTTCTACAATTCACAACACACAAAATCCACATATATGTGCATTATACATATATACATACATACCATACAATGAAATAGGAGAACAAAATACAAGAAATTAATACCTCAATAACTAACTAGATCAATATGAAATTTAGGATACAATAAAATAAGCATGTTTAAGGTTAATGAAACAATAACAGAAGATCATAATGAAACAGAATACTGAAAAAGGGATCTGGCTCATTTGAAAAATATCACAAAAGCTTTAAAAAAAAATTATAGTCATTGAAATTAATTGTGTGCAGTGAATAAGCACACATGATAAAACTTAAGGGCTTACCATTTTAAAGATGTAATTACTTGTGATTGAATAAAGTAAAGCAGTAGTACAATTTAGGCCCTATTGACATGCCATAAATACACTGAGTTATCATGAGTCTTCATTTATCTAATTTCAAAACAAATTCTCTTTTTACATAACTAATCTGATGGGGTAAATGTAAAAATTAAGAACGTTAGTTTTAGGTGCCAAAGATTGGAATTTCATAGATAACATATGCCAAGATACCAAACCCCCTCCACCCCCCAAAAAACACCCCGAAACACTGCCATTGAATAGATTCGGACTCATAGTGACTCTTTAGGATAGAATAAAAGTGTCCCATTTGTAAATTTTTACAAGAGCAGACAGCTTCATTTTTCTCTCACAGAGTGGCTGTTGGGTTTGAAACTTCTGACCTTGTGGCTAGCAACTGAATGCATAAACCAAGAATATATAAATAAAATGCAAGGTCTTCAAAAGTCTCCAAACTGATTTACTTGAGCTTTTTAGCTTCTTGAAGCTTCTTGACCTCTATTTTAGTTTACAAATTTGCTTGTGGGAATTAAAATACCATACCATCTAAGTACAAAATAATTCTGAAGGCAAAAGAGAAATGTCTGTAAAAGTTGAACTCCAAACCCAGAAGCATCTTGCATCCCATCACAACTATGATGGTAATCTGTTTTGTGTATGGAATTTGGCAAGAGAACTGAACCTCAAGGTCGATTTGAGCTGCTCCTTGGAAGCCCTGTACTGGGTTGCTATGAGTTTGAATTGACTTGATAGCACTTAACAACAACAACAACAAAATAGCATAGAGAAGGACCCTTGGTTAAGCATTAAATCCTACTGAATGTCATTAATTGGGATAAGAAGTTTCTGATGTATGTGAGTCAATGGCCAATGGCTGAGGACACAGTGTCATCTCAGTTCACAATGCAATTAAACTGGCTTCTTGTAACATCGAAAATATTAAGAAACAAAGAATCACTTATTCATAGGTTATTGTTGTTAAGTGCCTTCGAGTTGATTCTGACCCGTGGTGACCCTGTATAGGATTTCCAAAGAGCAGCTGGTGAGCTTGAACCACCGACCTTGCAGTTCAAATGACTTTGCAGTCTGACACATTAGCCCGCAGCGCCACAGGAGGAGGACTAACCTTTATTTGGAGGTAGATACATACGGTTGTTACAGCTAACCTAGATTTCTCTAGCAATTTCTAAAACACCAACAAAAGCAGTTGCCATCAAGTTGACTTTAACTCATGGCAACTCTATGTGTGTCAGAATAGAATTGTGCTCCATAGAGTTTCAATTTTTTGGAAGTAGATTGCCAAGTCTTTTTCCCAAGGCTCCTCTGGGTGGACTCAAACCTCCAACTTTTGGTTAGCAGCCAATCATCTTAGCTGTTTGCACCAGCCAGGTACTCCTAGCAGTTTATACTCATGGAAAAATCTTTCCTGATGTTCTAAGTCTTGGGATATTCCATTTAATTGGCTGCACTTAAGTGTCTGAGCTCTAAAAAAACAACAGAAAAGTGCACTATGATGAGTGCTGTCAAACTTTGATGGCTCAGAGTTACATTAAAAGGGGAGAAATACCCATATATTATTCTATTTAATGTTTTGCACTCCGAATGTCAAAGTCTAAAAAAGAATAGCAATTATGTAGTCATTGAAACAGGTGCTTTCAGGGAAGATGTCATGTCTTGAGAATGTTGAGACTATACTCCCTCTTGTTACAGTGATTGTAAAGGAGTTGATTACAAAATTCTGTTTGTTGAATTGTGACTAAAATTAAAAACAAGTATCTTATTGAATTCAAGGAGTTTCTCTTACCCATGAGCTCAAGATTAGCAGTAAAAGCCAGACATAAAATTGAAAAATGATTAACTTGTTTTCTTTTATTATCCAGAACTGCTAACTATTCTGCAACACAACAATTTGCCTCTCCTGTCTCAGAAAGGGTGGTCAGTAACAAATCCATTACCTGATTCAATGATCAAGACTGTGTGCTTTCTAAATTTTGGTTTCAAGAGGTCTCATAACTATAAATATGTGAGATAGATTTCTAGAAGTTATTTTTTAATGCACACTTAATAATCATTAGTACCTTTATCACCATGGAAACTTGCATTCATTAAGCAAACAAAACCAAAAACAAAAACGTGTAGTTAATCTTCTGTAAAACCTCCAGTCCAAAAGAACATTTTTGCTTCTTGCAGGGAGAAGAATTTCTCCAATTTACAAATTACTTATTAAATCATTGAGCAATCAACTATTGTGTTATTGCTTTGAAGCAATTCTAAGGTTTATTTACTTTTTTAAACAATTGCAATTCATCTGTTTTGAGCCACTTGTTTTTAGAAGCAAAATAATCTTCCTTAATGTATACAGAATAACTGCTTGAAATAAACCTTGTTTTCATTTATTTGTGTTTTATTTTTAACAGTGTGATCGCAATTTTGTAACATAGATATGTATGTATGCCTATATGTAACCACTCATATTTACACACCAACATTTATACATATAGTCTATATATTTGTATACAAATACACAAGCACAAAGATAAATTAAGAGACTTGATATTAATCATGAAAAAGATTAACATTGACCATTAAGGTGGAAGGATTAGGTATAATTTTAATTTTCTTCTTTGTGTTTTCCTGTAGTTTTTAATAGTGGGTTAATATTAATTTATATTCATTGACATTTTTTAGAGAAAAAAATTCTTAAGAAAGGAAACCAAATTTAAGTGAATGCAAGCTAACACTTAGATCAAAATCCCATTGAAAAAGAAAAAAAAAAATGTTCAGGTAAAGAAAGAGGTAGGCTCCTGAAGGCAGAAAAGACAAAAATGAAAGGAAGATTGTAGATTGTGATGGTCAAGTACACATACAGCTTTCTCTGCAAAACTCAGGCATTTTTCTTTCTATAACTGCTAACTGCATCCAATCTCACTTGAGCTAATTTTTTTTTTTTTTTTTTTTTAAGTTTGTATTGTGAATTATGTGTTAGTTTACAAGGGTGAACATTATGTTTATATTCATCCTATCATATTTTGTTTCATTGCAATGATCACAATCCCCTGCATGCATCATCAAACAACCAAAGGGTACACCCTGC
>NW_006408809.1:2932471-2934713 GCF_000296735.1 Chrysochloris asiatica | reverse complement strand
CTAGTGATCATGAACATTTCTTCATATGTTTGTTGGCTGCCCGATCTCTTCCTTGGTGACGTGTCTATTCATGTCCTGCACCCATTTTTTAATTGGGTTATTTGCCCTTTTCTTGTAGACATGGTGTATGTTCCTATAAATTTTGGAAATTAGTTCCTTGTCTGGTGTGTCGTTGCAAAAGATTTTTTCCTATTCTGTGGGCTCCCATTTTACTTTTTTGATGAAGTCTTTTGATGCACATAAGTTTTTAATTTTTAGTATGTCCCATTGATCTATTTTGTCTACTTTTGTTTGTGTAATTTTCAAAATGTTTGGTAGTATGTGTATGCCTTGTATTAGAACTCTCACATTTGTCCCTATTTTTTCATTGATGAGTTTCGTAATTCTGGGATTCACATTTAAGTCTTTAATCCATGCTGAGTTGGTTTTTGTATAAGGCGTGAGGTAAAGGTCTCGTTTCAGTCTTTTGCATATCGCTTTCCAATTCTGCCAGCACCATCTGTTGAAGAGATTACCTGTGGAGCTGATTTATTTTAATCTCTGGAAGACAGGTATCTGAACTAATGGAAAGAAAGATCACATTTGCATTTGGCAAAATACCCCAACCAGCTGTTTCAGGGGTGCTGACTGTACATGAGATTTTACAGGCCATTTTTTTAGTTGCTTTTGTTGTTAAGTGCTGTCTAGCTGGTTCCAACTCATAGCAAACCAGTATAGGATTTCCAACGAGCTGCTGGTGAGTTTGAACTGCTGACCTTGAAGTTTAGGAGAGAGTTGAGCACATTAATCTCTGGATTTAGTTTCTTGTGGGGCTGCAAAAGGCACAGAGTCCTTGTATATATAGCACTATATGATAAGCACTGGATCGCAAGGTTGGTTTGAACTGCAAGGTCAGTGGTTCAAATTCATCAGCCACTTTTTGGAAGCCCTGCTCAGGGTTGCTATGAGTTGGAATCAACTGACAGCACTTAACCACAACAGTCAAGTCCCACAGGTGCACTGATCCTGATCCTTTCATGATCCACAGTGGTCACACTGTTGGGCTCCTGCCTTCTCTGGCAGGAACTGGCCTGGAGAGTTACTGTGACAACTGTTCCACATGATCTGTCATTAGGTTCCACCTTTTTTTTTTTTGTTCTCAGATATACTTATTCAGAACCTCAACTTTCCTCTTGAGATCTGGAACACTGGCCACCTGAAGATACTGCTCTTAGGTTGCCCCAAACACTTATACTTATCCTAACAAGAAATATGTCTGTCTCTTGTCTGGGCTTGCTAGTCACACCCAGTGAGGTTGGCCTTTTTTATGTAAAGGCTGGTTTTACAGAGGAGAGCATGAGAGACAAGAACAACTTCAAGGCTGAGCTTAGAGCACTGTGTTATATATTTTCTGGCTTGATTCTGAGCCAAGGTTGAAAAAAAAAAGTCATCATTTACAAAGCAGCTGGTGAAGTGGCTATAATTATTTTGGTGAAATAATTTCTCTGAAAATAATAATCTGTACTATAGATTTTGTGGTCTAAACATGAAAGAGGCAAATCTTTGCTGTAAATAAGATTTTCAAAAGAGAAAACACACACAAGTGCTTTGTCCATATATGCTGTTGTTAAAGTGCTGTCGCATTGGTTCGACTCATAGTGACTCTATGCACAACAGAACAAAACATTGCCCAGTCCTGCATTGTCCTCACACTCGTTGTTACATTTGAGCCCATTGCTGTATTCACTGTGCCAGTCCATCTCCTTGGAGATCTTCATCTTTTTCTCTGACCTTTAACTAAGCATGGTGTCTTTCTCCAGGAACTGGACCCTCCTGATACTAAGTCCAAAATATAAGAGATGAAGTCAATTCATTCTGGCTAAATAGCATTTTGACTGTTCTTCTAATACAAATCTATTTGTTCTTCTGACAGACCATGGTACTTTTTTTTCCTTTCAAGTTTTTAATTGTGAATTGAGTGACAATTTACATAGGAGAACATCAGCTTTATAATCATTGCTTCATTGCAATGATTATAATTCCCTCCATGCATCATCATTCAACAGTATTTGCTTCTATTCCCTTTGTGTTTTTGGTGTGTGTGGGTTATGTACACCAAAATACCCGGGAATATATAATCATTTAAACCACCAATGACCACACTCTGCAAGCCTGCCTCCTGGTCACCAGGACTTGGTCTTTCTCTTTCTATGAGTCTAGAGTCCTCAGCTGCTCTATCTCTCCATATCCTCATCTCTGGTGT
>NW_006408809.1:2930791-2931840 GCF_000296735.1 Chrysochloris asiatica | reverse complement strand
TCTTCTTTCTTACTCTAGTTGTGTTCTGATCATCCAGCCATTGATGCCAGGTCAAATGGGTACTATCTGCAAATGTAGGTGTTCTTGTGCATCTCCCCTCACTTCACATCAGCTGGATGCTTCACACTCCATTCTAGTCCTCTGGGGCCATGTCCCTGCCCCTGGGTCCAGGAGTCCCCAGGTCTCATCATACTTCTGGTTAACCAGGTCTCAATCCAGGTTAACAGGAATTTATTGAATGTGGTCAGACTTAGTTCATAATTTCATTGCTGCTTTTACCCCAACTTCCCCTTATCCCTGACCAACGTGGTCAGCAGCAGGACCACATGCCTGCTAGTGTATTCCAATTGAGTTTCAGTCTTGGAAGGGGGTTTGTCTTGAGGGGACCTGACCACTTGCCTTGATGGCTCCCTGGGAAACAACTTGCTTATTCTTGCAGTAGTCATTTGGACTGCTTTTTGATTTTTTTGTGTTTGTTTTTTATTTTTCCTGCTGGTCTTTCTTCCAAGAAGTATCTTCTGTTCTCCTAGCTGCTCCAGACTCATCTGCTTGTCCTTTCAAGTGGAAATGTACCACTTCAGAAGATTCTGGATAGGGACCAGGATTCCACCTATGTTCTTGTGCATATAAGGGTTCTGCAGGGAGCCTCCTTCACTGGGCAAGTTCTAGCCCCATTTTAGTTATAGGCTGAAGACGGACTTTCAAGCTTTCTCTGGTGATGTTTTTGGCTATTCCTTTCTCTCCCCTTCAAGTGTCTATTTTACAATAGTGGGCAAGGGAAATCAAGATTCAAAAGACAGCCAAGCATCTTAACATCATTTCCCCACTTCTACCCATTCAAACCATGTCTCAATCTTTGTATCCACGAGCCCTGTTGTTCCATGGTTATGCTTACATCATTATTTACCTCTGTCCTATTTAGCTCATGTAAGCCTGCCTAACTGTTCTCCCATCTGCCTTGTTTTTCCTTTCCCCTTCTAGTGTGTGCCCCACCCTAGCACCCAAAATATCCTTGGTCTATTCCTTATCCTGTGCTCCACTATCCTGTG
>NW_006408809.1:2906647-2926003 GCF_000296735.1 Chrysochloris asiatica | reverse complement strand
TCACTATTGAATCATAAAAATCTTATCCTCATCTCTTTTCACCAGACCTATCTAGACAAGATGAAAATATTCGGTGGGGATTCTACCTTCCACCTTACCCTCTGAAACTAAATTCCCTCTTGAAAACTTGTAAGCCTGTCACTTCATGCCTTATAACCCCCACTATTTTATGTAGCCAATGTTCAAGTTGCCAGTTCCTATCACTCCTGCATACAAAGGAGGTAGGATGAAGACTTCTTCCCTTTTAGTTGGTATTTTGATCTACTACATCCAGCTGTTCCATGGGAGAAAGATGAGGCTTTCTGCTCCTGTAAAGATTTATAGCCTCGGAAACCCTATGCAGGGTTGCCAAGAGTCGGATCCGACTCCACGGCACATAACAAGAGCATCCATAAGTATAGGTGAAGTTCATCAAATTATAGCAATTTATATTGTTTCCTGTATCAAAAAAATTTTTAGTGGAGTTGTGATCTTCAAGCTATCAAAGGTAGGTCAAATAGGTACTATCTACAAGTTTGGGCATTCTTGTGCATCTCCCTTCACTTCATATCAGCTGGATGCTCCACTCTTAGCTCTAGCTCTCTGTGGCTAAGTCCTTGTCCATGGGCTCAGGAGACACCAGGTCTCACCATATTTTGGATCACTCAGCCCTTCCTCTTCTCTTTCTCATTTCCAGGTTGATGGGTGTCTATGGAACATGGTTGGACTCAGCCCATATCTTCATTGTTACCTTTCCCCCACTCCCACTCACCAGTAGACCAACATGGTCGCTAGCAAGCTTATATACCTGCTTGTGTATTCCCTTTGAGTTTTAGTCTTGGAGGGGGTATTGTCCTGAAGGTACTTAATTGCTTGCCTTGATAGCTCTCCAGTGAACAACTTGCTTGTCCTTGTAGTAGCCATTCAGGCTGCTGCTTTTGGTTTTGATTTTTCCGCTGGTCTTTCTTTCAAGAAATATCTTCTGTTCGTCTAGCTACTCCAGGCTGGTCTGCTTGTCCTTTCAAGTGGGAATGTCCAACCTCAGAAGGTTCTGGATGGGGCTCAGAATTCCATCTAAGGTCCTGTATACCACCAAGGCTTCACAAGAAGCCTATTTCACTGGGCAAGTTCTAGAATTCCTTTTAGGTATTTCAATCAGTTATAGGCTGAAGATGGGCTTATACGCTTTCAGTAATCATGTTTCCTGATACACCTTTTTATCCCACTTGAGTGTATATTTTACAATGGTATGCAAGGGAAAGCAATATTCATAAAACATTCAAGCACCTTAACATTATTTCTCCTCTTTAACCAGACTATGCCTTGATCTCATATCATTGAGCCCTGCTGATCAAAGGTTGAGCATACATCACTATTTACCTCTGACCCATTTAGCCCATGCAAACCTACCTAAGTGTTCCCTTATTTCCCTTGTTCTTCCATCCCGCCCCTCAGTCCATTGTACTTTTAATATTCTTTTCTAATACCATAACTCATATGCATTGATTCATCTATAGTCTTCCTTATTCATTGTCCAGCTTTCATATGCACATGATGCTATTGAAAATACCATCGGTTGGGTCAGGTGCACCTTTGTTCTCAAATAGACATCTTTGCTCTTTAAAGAGGTCTTGTGCAGCAGATTTGCCTAATACAATATGCATTTTGACTTCTTGACTGCTGCTTCCATGAGTGTTGATAGTGGATCCAAGCAAAATGAAGTCTTTGACAACTTCAGTCTTTTCTCCATTTATCATAATATTATTTACTGGTCCAGTGGTGACAATTTCAATTTTTTTTACATTGAGGTGCAATCCATACCGAAGGCTGTGGTTCTGTGATCTTTATAATTAAGTATTTTAAGTCTTCTTTGTTTTCAGCAAGCAAGGATGTATCATCTACATATTGCAGGTTATTAGTGAGTCTTCATCCCATCCTGATGCCATGTTCTTCTTCATATATTACAGTTTCTTGGATTATTTGCTCAGCATATAGGTGGAATCACTATGGTGAAAGAATACAACCCTGACATACACCTTTCCTGATTTTAAACCATTCAGTGTCCCCTTGTTCCGTTCTAACAACTGTTTCTTGTTCTATGCATAAGGTCCCTCATGAGCACAATTAAATGTTCTGGAATACTCATTCTTTGCAATGTTATCCGCTTAGTGAGTCATGATCCACACAGTTGAAAGCCTTTGCATAGCCAATAAAGCACAGGTAAACATCTTTCTGGCATTCTCTGCTTTCAGTTAAGAGCCGACTCATAGTAACCCTATATTTGGTTTCTAAGGAGTGGCTGGTGGGTTTGAATTGCAGACCTTGGGGTTATACCACAGTGCCACATCAGGACTCCTAATCCATATATAATGTGAGGTTATCTGAAACACTGGTGCTGTAAGCCTACATCTCAGGATGTGTATTAGAAAACAATTTTAATTATTTAGAGTTTAAGGAGTCAAGTGTACAAGTACCTGGAGAAAATTGCTCTTACTTAAGAGATAGGCTTGGCCCATGTCTCTCCTGGATGTGACTTCTGACCTGGTAAAAGGGTGCCCCAGGTCTTTCTCACTCAGTAGGTTCTCTACTCAATGAGTCTTAGTGGATCAATGATTTAGAGAGCTCTGTTATTAACTAAAAGTTTGATGGTTTGAATCCACCCAGTGGCTCTGAGAGAAAGACCTGGAGATCTGCTTCTATATAGATTTCAGCCAAAGAAACTTTATGGGGAAGTTCTACTTTATTACACGAGGTCAATATAAGTTGAAATTTAACTTCACGTAATAGTGTAGTGGTTACGAATAGGGCTACGAACCTTAAGGTCAGCAGTTAGAAACTACCAGCTGTTCCACGGTAGAAAGATGAGGCTTTCTGCTCCTGTAAACATTTACTAACCAGGCCTGACCCTGCTTAGCTTCTGAGATCAGACGAGATTGGGCGCATTCAGGGTGGTATGGCCATAGACTCTGGTAGCGTAGTGGTTACGAATCGGGCTGTGAGCCTCAAGGTCAGCAGTTTGAAACTACCAGCTGGAGAAAGATGAGGCTTTCTGCTCCCGTAAAGATTTTGTTGTTGTTGTCAGGTGCCATCGAGTCGGAACCGACTCATAGCGACCCCATGCACAGCAGAACGAAACAATGTCCGATCCTGGGCCAACCTTACTACCGCTGCCACACCCGAGTCCATCAATGATGCCACCTGGCTGATCCATCTCATTGGCGGTCTTCCTCTTTTTCTCTGACCTTCCACCCTACCCAGCATGACATCCTTCTCCAACGATTGTTTCCTCCGGACAACATGTCCAAAGTAGGAGAAACGAAGTTTAGCCATCCTGGCCTCCAAGGAGCACTCTGGCTGCACTTCCTCCAAAACAGATTTATTGGTTCTTTTGGCAGTCCATGGCACTTTCAGTACTCTCCTCCAACACCACAACTCAAAGGCATCAATTCTTCTACGATCCTCCTTATTCACTGTCCAGCTTTCGCATCCATATGAGATTTACAGCCTCGGAAAACCTTTGCAAGGTCACTATGAGTCGGAACCAACTCCACCGCACATAACCACCAACAATGACAACAAGGTCCTTAACTTAGCATTTTTTTACCCGGATACTTGGAATTAATATACTGCAGACAGAATCTGAACTCTGGGAAGATTGAAGGACCCCTATCTCTTTTGGAAAGAAGATGCTCATTCTATTCTGTGTGGGGTTGGGGAGATTAGTGTGATTAAGTTTGGTAAATTCCTTCATTAATGTGGCTGTTATCTGGCAATTAAATAGCAAAATTCAAAAGACAACACACCCTTGGCAGAGCACTAGGAATCTGTTTGGGGAGGTTCTCCCAAACCATTAAAAGTAGGGACATGAACAGACTTTCCCTCTTAAAGCTCTCCCATTAGATCATGTTCTTTCTTGAATCCATCCTTTCCCCTCATTTATGTTTCTCTTTCATGATAGCATCGTCAAACTAATGGGATTAGGGCCTTCTTCCTGCTTTTTCCATCCTTTTTAAATTCCTTCCCTCTATGCATTCTGTGTTCTTTCTATCTTAAGGGAACATTTAAAAATCATTAATTCATTCACTTTTTAAAAATGTCTACTCTGTGATAACACCTTACTTCTAATACTCTAGAACAAGCAGATTCTATCTCTTTGAAATCCCCTTAGTTCTGTATCTCAGAATGTGCCTACCATTGCATTGTAGGAAACTAATGGGCATTCCATAGTGGATGGTTTCCTCCGGGAAGGTCTTCCCATCAGACTTTCCCCCAACTCTAACAGGGCTTTAATATTTTCTATCATCAGAACAGGACCATCTCCAGGGAAAGAAACTACTGTGCTTAAATGACACTTTTGTTATTATGGAAGTCATTGAGTTGGCGCCTGACTTATAGTGACTTAATTCACAATTGAGCAAAGCACTGTCTAGTCTTATGCCATCTTCATGTTTGATTGCAGATCTGACTGTTAGGATCCATAGAATTGTCGTTGGCTGATTCTGAAGTAGATCACCAAACCTTTTTTCCGAGTCTGTCTTAGTTTAGAAGTTCCACTGGAATCTGTTCAGCATCATTTATTGCTGATTTGAGTTGGCACCAACTCATAGCAACCCTATGCCCAACAGAACAAAACACTGCCTAGTCTTGTGCCAACCTCACAGTCGTTGTTATGCTTTAGTCCATTGCTACTGCCCCTGTGCCAATCCATTTCATTGGGGGGGGAGGGTCTCTCTTTTTTACGCTGACTCTCTACTTTACCAAGCATGATATCTTCCTTCAGGGACTGGTCCCACCTGATAATATGTCCAAAGTATGAGAAACGAAATCTGATAATTTGGCTTCTAAGGAGCATTCTGGCTATAATTCTTCCAAGATGCAAGGTTGCATCATCTACATTAATGAGTCTTCCTTCAATTCTGATGACACATTCTTCTTCTTATAATCCAGCTTCTTGTGTAATGTGCTCAGCATACAAATTGAATAAGTATGGTGAATGAATACAATTCTGGCACACACTTGTCTGATTTTAAACCATTCAGTGTTCCCTTGTTCTTTTCAAATGACACTAACTACAGGAATTGTGGGATGATATCAAGAACATCACACGTGAAGAAAGCAAAAGGTCATTACAAAGGCAGGAAAGAAAAAAAAGACCATTGTGAATGCCAGAGGACACTCTGAAACTTGCTCTTGAACATAAACTAAAACCACTAGACAAAATAATGCAATAAAAAGCTAAACAGGAAATTTCAAATGGCAGCTTGAGAAGACAAAAAAATGAAATGTGCAAAAACCTGAAGTTAGAAATCCAAAAGGTAAGAACATGCTTAGCAGTTTTCAAGCTGAGAGAACTGAAGAAAAAATTCAAATCTTGGGTTGCAACACTGATGGATCTTGGCTGAAAGCAGAAAATACCAGAAAGACGTTTACCTGTGCTTAACTGACCATGCAAAGACTTTCGATTGTGTGGATCATGACAAGCTATGGACAACATTGTGACGTATGAGTATTCTGGAACACTTAATTGTGCCATGAGGAATGTGTACATAGACCAAGAGGCAGTTGTTTGAACAGAACATGGGAACACTGAATGGTTTAAAATTAGGAAAAATGTGCATCAGGGTTGCACTCTTTCACCAGATGTATTCAATCTGAATGCTGAGCAAATTATGTGAGAAACTGAATCATGTGACGATATAATAGGACTGGAGGAAGACTCATTAATAACCTGTGATATGCAGATGATACAACCTTGCTTGCTGAAAACAAAGAGCACTTAAAATATACTGATGAAGATCAAAGACCACAACCATCATTATGGATTGCACCTCAATGTGAGGAAAACAAAAATCCCCACAACTGGACCAATAAACAACATCCATATAAATGGAGAAAAGATTGAAGTTGTCAAAGACTTCATTTTGCTCAGATCAACCATCAACACTCATGAAAGCAGCAGTCAAGAAATCAAACGATGCATTGCATTAGGCAAATCTGCTGCACAAGACCTTTTTATAGTGTTGAAGAGCAAAGATGTCAGCTTGAGGACTAAGGCATGCTTTACCCAAGCCATGATATTTTCAGTAACCTCATATGCATGCGAAAGTTGGACACTGAATAAGGAAGACTGTAGAAGAATTGATGCATTTGAGTTATGGTGTTGGAGGAGAATGTTAAAAGTACTATGGACTGTCAAAAGAACAAATACATCTGTGTTGGAAGAAGTGCAGCCAGAGTGCATCCTTGAAAGCCTGGATGACCAGACTTTGTCTCTCATACTTTGGACATATTGTCAGAAGGGACCAGTTCCTGGAGAAGTATATCATCTTTGGTAAAATGGAGGGTTGGAGAAAAAGATCCCAATGAGATGGATTGGCACAGTGGCAGCAATGATGGGCTCAAATGTAGTAAGGATTGTGAGATTGGTGCAGGACCAGGTAGTGTTTCATTCTGTTGTTCATAGGGTTGTTATGAATTGTTACTGACTTGATTGTATCTACCAACAACAATACCGGATTTCTCGCCACAAGGTCGGCAATTAAAACCCACCAGCCACTCCTTCAAAACCTTATATAGGGTTGCTGCTATGAGTTGGAACTGACTTAATGGCACTAAGCAACAACAGTGGGCAAAATATTGGATGATACAAGAAGCCTCTAAAGAAGATGGCAGGAGTATAGATTCACCGTACCAAAAAGAATTGGTTGATGTTCAACCATTTTAAGACGAAGCATATGATCAAGAACTGATGATATTTAAAGAAGTCCAAACTACACTGAAGGCACTGGTGAAAAACAAGGCTTCAGGAATTGATGGAATACAAATGGAAACATTTTAACAGACTGATGCAGCATCCAGAGGCACTCAATTAAAAAATGATTGCAGCAGTACCATTGACAGATAACTGCCAGAAATTCAAGCCAGATCCAGAGAGTGAATGAAATGATGGATATCTTTCCTAGTGTTAAATGGATCTTGGCTGAAAATCAAGAATTCCAGAAAGATGTTTGCTTTTGTTTTATTGATTCAAAGGCATTCAACAATATGGATCATAACAGACTATGGAAAGCATTGTGGAGAATGGAAGTTCCCTAATACCTAATTGTGCTCATGAGCAATCTGTACATAGACCAAGTGACAGAACACAAGAGAATACTGAATGATTTTAAATCAGGAAAAATATGTACCATGATTGTATTCTTTCACCATGTTTATTCAACATGTATGCTAAACAAATAATCTGAGAAGCTGGATTATCTGAAAAGGAACATGGTATCAAGATTGGAGAAAGATTCATTAACAACATGTGATATGCAAATGATACAATGTTTCTTGCTGGAAGCGAAGAAGACCAAAGATACTTACTGATGAAGATCAAAGACCACAGCGTTCTGTATGGATTGTACCTCAATGTAAAGAAAACAAAAATCCTCACAACTGGACCAATAAATAAATCATGATAAATGGAGAAAAGATGGAAGTTGTCAAAGACTTCATTTTGCTTGGATCAAACATCAACACTCAGTAGGTAAGAAATCAAATGACATGCTGCATTGGATAAATCTGCAGGACAGAACTAAAAATCTGGCTTGGAAGAAGTACAGTCAGAATGTTCCTTGGAGGTTAGACTCTATTTCTTGCATTTTGAACATACTATCAGGAAGGATTAGTAACTGGAAAAGGACATCATGCTTTGCAAGGCAGCACGTCAAGAAAAAGAGGAAGACCCCCAACAAGATGGATTGACACAGTGTGTTCAAACATAATAGCTGCTGTAATGATGATGGTGACTCTTTCTTTTGTTGCACAGAGTCACTATGAGTAGGCGTCAACTCCACAGTGCCTAACAACAACAACAACCATACAATAATGTTTTTAGTAGTAGTAGTATTGTCTTTCCAAAGAAAATCAGCGTAATTTATGTTTGGCTGAAATATCAAACAATAAGCTTCCTGGTGAGATTCTTGGCCCACATCAAAGTGGTCGACAATCAAATGCTGTCCATCTATCAGCAATCTGTAAAAGCATTCTTGGGTTGGGTGAAAGAATAAGTCCAGGGGCATCTGAGGATCTTTTCCTTTCTGTGTTTCCATGACATTCAAGTTCGCATGCTTGGAACAGACACCATTTTGTGTCCTGAGCCAGATTCACTTGGCCCACCTGATTTCCTCCACAGCCGTGGTAGACGGTTCCCTTGATTGATGCCATGACTCTCCTTTAATACCTGCTACAACATCTCTCCACTTCCTTTCTCAGGTTTTTTTCCCCCAAAGTATGACAGACTAGATGTGCTGGAGAGCTAGTACCCCCAGGAGGGTTATAAAGATAGCAAGGATCTCCTACCTAACTAGTGAGGGAAGGTTGTTGTTGTTAGCTGATTGCTATCCAGTCTGCCCATGATTCATGGCAACCTTATGCACAGTGGAGTTGGACCTTGGTGAACCATAGGGTTTTCATTGGCTGATTTTGAGAATTAGTTTGCTAGGCCTTTCTTCTTAGCCTGGAAGATCCATTGAAACCTCAGCATCATAGTAACATGTGAGCCTCCATTGACAGACAGGTAGGGCTGCCAATGAAGTACATTGGCCAGAAATTGAATCCAGGTCTCCTGTATGGAAGGTATGAATTCTACCACTGAATCACCAGTGGCTTTGAGGGCTCAGTAGAGATTGCTTAACAATAATAATAAATAATTATAATAATGTAAGAGCTGAGTTAAAAATATGCTTGAGGAACTCTGAGTGGAGTTGAGGAAAGATTTGAAAGAGAGGCAGTCTTCTGAGCTGAATCCTGAAAGATGATGCTATGGATTGGATTGTGTCTCCACCCAAAATATGTTACAAATTGTAACCCCTTGAGCTATAAATGTATGACTTACAGATAAATCATACTTGTCCTTTATTAGGTATCATTGAGACACTTCCAACTCATAGCAACCCTATGTGCAACAGAATGAAACACTGCTCAGTCCTGTGCTAGCCTCATAATTGTTGCTATGTTGGAACCCATTGTTGCAGCTATGGTGTAAGTCCATCTTGTTAAGGGTCTCCCTCTTTTTGACTGACCCTCTACTTTACCAAGCTTGATGTCTTTTCCAGGGATTGGTCCCTCCTGATGTCATGTTCAAAGTATGTGAAATGGTCTTGTCATCATTACTTCTAAGGAACATTCTGGCTGTACTTTTTCCAAGACAGATTTGTCCATGGTAAATTCAGTATTCTTTGCCAACACCATAATTCAAAGGCCAAAAATTCTTCTTTGGTCTTATTTCTCATCCAGATTTTGCATGCAATTGAAAATACCATGGCTTATCTTAGTCCTCAAAATAACATATTTGCTTTTAAACACTTTAAAATATCCTTTAAAGCAGAATTGCCCAGTGCAATACATTATTTGATTTCCTGACTGCTGATTCCATAGACATTGACTGTAGACCCAAATAAAATGAAATCCTTGGCAATTTCAATATTTTTTCCAGTTATTATGATGTTGCTTATTGACCCAGTTGTGAAATTTTATTTTTTAATTTAATGTTGTGAAGTAATCCATTCTGAAGACTAGTCTTTGATCTTCATCAGTAAGGGCTTTAAGTACTCTTCGTTTTTTAAGTTCTCTTTGTTAATGAGACTTGCTCCACTCTTGATGCCACATTCTTCTTCATATGGTCCCACTTCTCTGATTATTTGCTAAGCATACAGATTGAGTAAAAAAAGTTACAGTCCTGCGGCACACTTCTGATTTTAAACCAGGCAGTATCTCCTTGGTTTGTTTGAGCAACTGTTTCTTGCTCTGTGTGCATGTTCTGTCTAAGTACAGTTAAGGAATTCCTATTTTGTGCACTGTTACCCATAATTTATTATGATCCACACAATTGAATGACTTTGTGAAGAAACAGTAAGCATCTTTCTGATATTTTCTGCTTTTAGTTAAGATTCACCTGATATCAGTAATGATATTACTCATTCTACATCCTCTTCTGAATCCTGCTTGCATTTCTGACAATTCCCTGTTGATGTCCTGTTGCAACCATCTTTGACTTATCTTTCGCAAAATTTTACTTTTACTTGCATGTGGTATTAATAATACTATTCTATAATTTCTATATTCTTTTGGATCACTTTTCTCTGGATTGGGCACAAGTATGGATTTCTTATAGTCAGTTGGCCACGTAGCTGCTTTTCAAATATCTTGGCATGAAGGAGTAAGTGTGTCTAGCATTGCATCTCTTTGTTGAAACATCTCAGCTGGTATTCTGTCAGTTTTTAGAGCCTTGCTTTTTGCCAGTGGCTTCAATGCATCTTAGTTTTCCTACTTCAGTACCATTGGTTCTTGATCATATGCTATCTCCTGAAACGGTTGCGAACATCAATCAATTCTTTTTGATTTAGTGACTCTTGTGTATTCCTTCCAACTTCTTTTGATGCTTCCTGCATACTTCGATGTTTTGTCCATAAAAAATTTTCAATATTGCAAGTTAAGGCAGGATTTTTTTTTTTTTTTCAGCTTGAGAAATGCTGATCATCTTTTTCCATTTTGGCTTTCTAACTCCAGGTCTTTGTATATTTCATTTCAGTACATTGCTTTGTCTTCTTGAGCTGCTCTTTGAAGTATCTGTTCAACCCTTTTACTTCATCATTTCTTCTTTTTGCTTTAGCTCCTGTACATTTAAGAGCAAGTTTCAGAGTCTCTTATATCCATTTTGGCCTTTTCTTAATGATCTCTTGGTTTCTTTATGTATCATGTGCTTGATGCAATCCCATAACTTCTTTGGTCTTCAGTCCTTGGTATTCAATGCACCAAATGTATTCATTCATAATATGGTCTCTAAATTCAGGTGGGATATACTCAAGGTCATACTTTGGCTCTCGTGCTCTTGCTTTAATTTTCTTCAGATTCAACCTGAACTTACATAGGAGCAATTGATGATCTGTCCTGCAGTTCAGTGTAGGCTCCTGGTGTTGTTCTAACTTATGTTATTGAAATTCTCTATAATCTCTTTCCACAGATGTAATTGATTTGATTTCTATGTGTTCCTTCTGGTAAGGCCCACATGTATAGTCTCCCTTTATAGTGTTGAAAATACTTGCAACGAGTAAGGTATTTGCAATGAGTAAGTTATTTCTCTTGTGAAATTTTATCATGTGATCTCTAGAGTACTTATCACCAAGGCCATATTTTCCAATCACCATTCTTCCTCTTCACTTCCAACTTTCACTTTCCAATCCCACAAATTATCAATGCATCTTCACTGAATGTTTGATCAATTTCATATTGTAGTTCCTCATCTTTGCCATTAGTAGTTGGTTTGTAAATTTGAATAATAATCATATTAGCTAGTATCCTTATAGGAGTATGGATATTATCTTATCACAGATAGATTTTTTTTTTTAAAGTTTTGATTGTGAATTGACTGAAAGTTTACGGGGCAGATCATCAGTTTTACATTCAACAAATCATAGACCTTGTTTCATTACATTGATTATAATCCCTTTCATGTGCCATCAGATAACAGTATTTCTCTCTATTCACTTTAGCTCTTTTTTTTTTTAAACACTCAGGCATATATAATAAAACCTGACTCAAAAGAGCACTGTGTAGGATTTCTGAAGTTACAGATTATTATGGGAGCAGAAAATCTCATCTTTCTCCTTCAGAGCAGTCAGTGGGTTTGAATCGATGACCAACTTTGTGGTTAGCTTGGACAGCACTTATCCTACAGTGACCCCAGGAATTGTTTGTACTTATTCTAATTTACCTACACATTGAATTTAAAAGATACACTTGGAATCAAATCTTTGTATTTTGGAGATTGCCAGTAAATGTGAATATAATCCTATCTGGGAACGGGGAGTTCTTTGTTATGTTAACGAGGTCATTATCCATGTAGGGTGTGTCTTAAACCAATTACTTTTGAGATATAAAAGGAGCCATTTAAGCACAGAAGCAAGCAAAACACTGGGGAAGATTGGGGCCATGCCAAGCTAGCCAAGGAACTGAGGACCAGAAGCTGAAATGAGACAAGGACCTTCCCCCTGGATTGACAGAGACTTTTCCTAGAGTCAGTGCTCTGAATTCTGACCTCTCGTCTTCTAATGAGCCCTGGTGTGCTGTAGGTTAAGCACAGGACTAGTAACCACAAGGTCATCAGTTGCAACCCACCAATCACTCTCAGAAACTCTATACAGGGTTTTTCTATGAGTCGGATCTGACTTGATGGCACACAACAACAGCCTTCTAACTGTGAGAAAATAAACTTATGTTCATTAAAGCCAGTACTAGTGATGCAACACAGATGAGTAGAAGTTCAATAGGCAAAGAAAAAGGAAAGGTGTTTATTCTGAGAGGCAGGTGCAAAGATGTGGAGGAGGAGAGTATGATAAGTTATCTGGTGAGGCTCAGAGTTCGTGGAGCAGGCAAAGGTTAGGGATGGGAGAGAAAAATAAACTCGATCAGATGGAAAGAATCTTATATGCTATGCTAATGTGTGTGGGCTGGACCTAACATTTGGCTGGAGACTTGATGATGTCTTATCAGGAGAGGGTTGTAGCCAGATGGGTATTTTATAGGGTTCCTTCTGGCATCAGGGTGAGGGTAGGCTGGAGTGGGACAATGGTGGAGGTAGGCAGATGAATGAAGGGGTTGTTCCAGCAATGGAGCCAGAACTCGAGTTACTGAACAACTGGGGACTACAATAACGTGGATCATCAGTACTTTTGAAGGACATGAATAGGGAGCAGGACAAGTGAGAGAAATGGCAGCTTTTCTCTTTTAAAGACTACAATACAATAGCACATTTGAAGACAATTACCTTTTCAAATGACTTGCTAATTAATTGCATTTGAGTTTTCCTTGAAATGGGACACAGAAGACAGTTCTCCTTCCCCTTTTAAAACACCTTTCTAACTCATATCTACATTTGTTTCTAGAAGACTTTGGTTCAAGTGGGCAGAATTTAGGGTTCTCTCCTTCACAAGTCTTTGGACCGGATATTAGATTCCTTGACTGTTGTTTCTTGCTACGTAGCATTCTTTCCTAAATGGTACATGAAAAGATGCCTTGAAACAACATGCATTGAACTATGAGGGAAATAATGTGGACTCATGCCAGCCATTTCCAATAGTGATGAATGATTTGAGGAAAGCCACTGGCCAAGTTCATCCTTCTATTTGGAAATATCAGGTGTAATATTAATATAGTTCTTTAGGGAAAAGTCAGAGCACAGAGTCTCTCCATTATAGACGAGCCAAAAACTGATAAATAACAAACCCTTGCATTAATACAAGGAATGAAAGATGGGGCAAGGGAGATTCATTTTTGTCATGTAAACTACAGTAACCTAGAAACCCATCTGTAATAGTTTATGCGTAGAAAATCTTAGAGACACTAACCTTTAGAACTATATCTGTGTGATACTTTCTGGAACAGTAACATTGTACATTATCCATAGTGAAGTTAGAAATTATTATGCAGTAAAACAAAACATATTCCAGTGTTTAACATAGAGCCCAGCACAAAGCTGTTGCTAGTTACCCTTCAGTTGCCTCTGACTCATGGCAACACCTTGTACAGTAGAATGAAATGCTGCCCAGTCCTCAGCCATCTTCACGACGATGAAGTCCATTGTTGAGGCCACTGTGCATTTTGAGTGCCTTCTAACCTATGAGCTGCATATTCTAGCACTACATCAGACAATATTCTATTGTGAGCCATAGGGTTTTTAATGAATACATTTTCATAAGTAGATTACCAGGCCTTTCTTCCTGGTCTGGAAGCTCAACTGAAACTTGTCTACCATGGATGATCCTGCTGGATTTGAAAGAGCTTTCAGTACCCCAGTAACACACCAGCCATACTGCACACTGAAAGAGAGATGGTAGTGGTTCATAGTTGTTGTTATTGTTGTTAGGTGCCTTCAAGTTCACACCAACTCATAGCGACTCTGTGCACAACAGAATGAAACACTTCCCGGTTCCCATGCCAACCTTATAATCATTGCTAAACCTGAGCCCATTGCTGCTACTACTGTGCCAATCCATATCATTTGGGGTCTTCCTATTTTTTTCTGACCCTCCACTTTATCAAACATGATATCCTTCTACAAGGACTGGTCCCTCCTGATAATATCTGAAGTATGAGAGATGAAGTCTGGCCATCCTGGCTTCCAAGGAACATTCTAGTTGTACTTCTTCTAATGCAGATCATTTTATTCTTTTGGCAGTTCATGCAACTTTTAATATTCTTCTGCAACACCGTAACTCAAAAGCAGCAATTGTTCTATGTCTAACTTTCACATGGTGAAGTTGGACCTTAGTAAACATTTGTAGAATGAAGTAAAGAGTGATTGCTTTTCTTGAAAGATACATAGCCCCTAAAGTTTTTCATTTTCTCATATCTGATAGTGACATAGCAGGGAATGCATCTCCACTATAAAATACCAACATTGAAATTGTCGTGATCAAGGGCAACTGATTGGTGGCCTCAGATTAGAGGAGGCTATTGGAAGCAGTGGGAACTGTGGAAAGTACATAGCCCATAGGCCCAGGTGGGTCACGTAGGACTTGGAGCCTGGGCCTGCTCTACTCTACAACATTTCAGTCATGCATGCCCAGTGTTGTCATGTTTTCTGAGTTCTTTAAAAGAAACTAGAAATCTACATTTGGAATTGTGGAATCTTTTGATTTTTCAATGTTGGTTCAAAAATGATTTTTATTTAAATTATTTGTGGATCAAAGCAAACACTTTGGTGACCTGGGGTACCTATTTTTTCAGTTAGTGAGAAGCCTCAAAGATAGACATGGACACATACACATGTTCCAAATATCCTGATAGCCTGTACTTGACCTGCAGACTTCAAGATCTCTGGCCCCAGTGAATGGCTTGGTTGGGTCAAGCAGGAATTTATAGATATGGCAAGGACTTGGGGCCAAGAGTACTGAATTCCCGATTCACAATTAGCCTACTCCCAAACATCTTTCTAGATTCACTTCACTTCATTGCATGCTGCCTTCTGCAACTTCTTAGGACTTTCTAATTCATGCTGATTTAGTTTTCGTCTTGAATGTTTATTATTGTCAAACCACTTCACATGTATGCACACCTTCCTTTGAGTCCTGACAATATCCTGTGCAAGCTCCTAATATAGCACTGATGTCTTCCTCACTAGAGCATAGGGAATCTGAGGGTTGTTAATGACGGTGCACCCTGACAGTACCCAATGTGAAGTCCTGTCTGTATGTCTTATGAAGAGGAAGTGAGCTAGCTCTACAAGGACAGGCATCTGGACTATTTAGTTCCCAGAACAATGTGTGGTATACAGCTGGCACTCAATAAGCATTTGCTCTAATGAGTGAATTTATGAAGACTTTTCTCATTATATATTATCCATGTCTTCTGTCAGTTGAGCAGCTTTACAGTCAAAGATTGTCTACCATCTATTGCTTCTTCCAAACACTCCCAATCCCACCATGCTGATATGGAGAAAGCCAATTAGCATTGGTAGATAGAAACAACATCCTTGAAATTCTTCCTCTAGTAGAAGCTCAGGTCAAGGACAAATGTTGTTATATTGTCAGGTGCAGTCTAGTCAGTTCTGACTCCTAGAGACCCTCTGTACACCAGAATGAACTACTGCCTGGTCCTGTGCCATGCACAAAATCATTCCTGTTAGAGTCCAGTGTTGCAGTCATTGTATCAATGCATCTCAGTGACAGTTTTCCTTTATGCTGATCCTTTACTTTACCAAACTTGATATCCTTCTCTAGGGATTGGTCCCTCCTGATGACATGTCCAAAGTATGTGACATGAAGTCTCATCATCCTCACTTCTGAGGAACATTCTGGCTGTACTTTCCTCTAATGCAGATTTGTTTATTCTTCTGGAAGACCGTGGTACAATCAGTGTTCTCCCCTAACACCATAACTCAAATGCATCAATTCTTTCTCAGTCTTCCTTATTCACTGTCCAACTTTCACATGCATATGACATAATTGAAAATACCATGGCTTAGGTCAGGCACACCTTAGTCCTCAAAGTGACATCTTTATTTACTTTCTAACACTTTTAAGAGACATTTGCTGCAGTGCAATGTCATTTGATTTCTTGACTACTGTTTTGATCGGTGTTGATTGTTGATCCAAGTGAAATGAAATCCTTCACACTTTAATTTTTCTCCATGTATCACGATGCTTATTGGTCCAGTTGTGAGGATTTTTGTTTTCTTTACATCGAGGTGTCACACCAAAGTCTGAATTCTTTGATCTTCATTAGTAAGTGCTACAAGTCCTTTCTTCTTTCAGCAAGCAAAGTTTGCATATCACAAGCTGTTAATGAGCCTTTCTCCAACCCTTATGCCATATTCTTCTTCACATAGTCCAGCCTCTGGACTTACTTGCTTAGCACACAGATTGAATAAGTATGGTGAAAAGACAGAGCCTTAATGTACAATTTTTTCTTACTTGAAACTTCTTAATAGCCCCATGTTTTCTTGGTCTGCATCCAGGTTTCATATGAACACAGTTAAATGTTCTGAAATTCCCGTTCTTTACAATGTTATCCACAGTTTTTTTAGGATCCACACAGTTTAATGCCTTTGCCAAGTTTTCATTAAGATGTGATTTTTAATATTTGGCATTTATTCCCCAAATCCAAACTCACTGGCCTCAAGTCAATTTCTACTCATAGTGAACCTGTATAGGGTTTCAGAGGCTGTAAATCTTTATGGCAGCAGAAAGCCTCATCTTCCTCCCAAAGAGCAGCTGGTGGCTTTGAACAGCCAACTTTGTGGCTAGCAGTCCTCTAGCACCCCATCAGGACTTGAGCACCTATGCACCTTATTTTGTGAGTTAAATTGAAAGCTAATCTTAAGATCTGAAAGCAGTTTTTAATATAAGAGCGTCCATTGTTATCACAGGACGTCCCAGGTGATTATATCCAGCAGTGTTCAAATTTTGCATAGACACTCGTCAATCAATGTTGTCAACCAATCCACAGAGATACTACTGTCTGCTCTAGGAAGACACATAGCACCAAAGGCATCACCAGTTTTGCCTTCCATGTGGATCACCCCTAGTTTACTGAGGCTGTGGACACTTTAGAGGAGCTCCAGTGGAGCAGTGGTTAAATTACTTAACTGCTAACCCAGAAGTTGGTGGTTGGAACCCACACACTACTCCCCAGGAGGAAAATGTGGCAGCATGCTTCCATAAAGATGGTAATCTTGGAAACCTTGTGGTGCAAATTTATTCTGTTCTATAAGGTTCCTGGTGTGGCACTGTAGGATCAGCACTGGACTGCAAACCACAAAGTCAGCCGTTGAAATCCACCAGCTGCTCCTTGGAAATCCTATATAGAATCACTAGGACTCAGAACCAACAAAAATAACATGGGGTCACCATGAGTAAGGATCAACTCAGTGGCAATCAGTTCAGTAGGTGGACACTTTCCCCTTCCCCCTACAAGACTTACTTCCTCTCTCACTACTTCTTCCCTGCAGCTCCCCACACAAATCCATTAGCAGTGACTTTTAATATCAATTGGATTGGAATGAGGAGGGAATTTTCCCTTGATGAAAAAAATTGGTTTTGAGCAGCTGCAATGACCTGGCACACTGAAGCAAGGCTACCTGGATGCCTCCTAGGAGGACCTAGTTTTGCACAATAAGTCCCTGCTGCCATGTGAGGCTCCAGGTAACATGATCTGTTTTCACACAGCCCTGTGTTAGGGTGCTGCCACCACTCATTGTAAAGGTTACTATCTCTCCTTTTATTGTAATTACAAAAGCTAACTACAAAACCCGAAACCTTGCTGGGAAATTGCCTACACAAAGAACACAGAGACCCTGTCTTTTCAGAGCTCAGTGCTTTCTGAGCTCCTTAATAAAAGAGTTTTTGTCCGCCTGCCAGGGTTTGAACCACAGAGAAACTTCAGATCCAGGTTAGCTGATGGGTGGCAGTGTTTCAGTGGAAAGTTCTTTGGAAGTTTTGCCTATAGGTGCATTACAATTTAGCTCTCAGAAATGAATTAAAACTGTGTTGTGATACAGCGCAGATGATGGGACAAGATAGAGAGAAGGAGAGATCCCTACTAAGTCATGTCCCTGTTTTTTTTTATTCAGAGCTGAGAACTCTCCAACCTGGCCCCATGGATTCGCTTTCCTTGAAGGAGGTGTTACAGTCTGTTAGTTCTCTAGCTGTAGGTTTTCACCACCCTCATACTCAAGGCTTGAGTACTATAATCACAACATGGAGGGTGTCGGGAGGTATTTATTTTTATCCCATCTACAGCATCATCACAGTGTGCATAATCCAAATTTATACTCTGCAGATATACAGCATGTGGTCTTGCTGCCGGGCCAGCTGCTCTCCCCAAAGCTGAGATATGGTTCAGTTTCATGTTTTGCCTCATCAGAAATGTGTTAGCAAAAATGTGTACTGCAATCTACACACACAACAGCCTACTTAACAAATATTGAAATGTGTTCCATATGTGCAATTTGTTGTTCAATGGGAGCCAAGAATGAAGAGTGTGTATGTATATCTGTGTGTGTATTAGCTGTTGCAGACACAGCTACTTCTCTAAATCTACGAATTTACCCCTGTCTTCTTACAGAAGCTTGTTTTCTTAGGGCTGCGCTGTGCTCCACTCAAAAGATCTCATTTCCCACCTCCCTAGCAATAGGTGTGGTCATGTGATCAGACTTGGCTGACTGGATGTATGTAGCCAGAGGGTTCTGTAGGACTTTCAGGAAAGACTTTTTAAAGGGAGGGAGGACACATTAGTCCTTTCTTCTTCCTGCTGACTGGCAAGCTGTTATGAAGTTAATGCCCTGATTATCCATCTTGGACTCTGAGGTGACCTTGAAGTTCTGTGTTGAGATGGCGGAGTAGAAATATAGACAACATCTCAGTTCCTAAAGAATTTGCTGAGCACTACCTCCAATTCTTTTTTAAATGTGAGAGAAATTACTCTTGTGTCTAAGTCTCTATTTTTGGATTCTCTGTAATAAGTTGTGAAATGCAATTTCTAAGAGATACATCAACCTAAGGTTTGGCATTAGCTTGGTGCTGTAGGATAGGCACTTGACCACAAGGTCACTTGGAGTTGCAAGGCTGGTGGTTCAAATTCACGAGCCGCTCCTCAGAAACCCTATACAGGAATGCTGTGAGTAAAAACGGACTTGACGGCGCTTAACAACAAGGTCTAATACTACTATTCGTCTGACAGTTTGTTGTACTTCGATGGCTTGTGTGTTGCTCTGATGTTCGAAACTGTGTCACCATTATTTTAGCATAGTGGTTACGAATCGGGCTGCGAACCTTAAGGTCAGCGGTTCGAAACTACCAGCTGCTCCGCGGGAGAAAGATGAGGCTTTCTACTCCC
>NW_006408809.1:2895712-2897267 GCF_000296735.1 Chrysochloris asiatica | reverse complement strand
AGGTTGGCCCAGGACCAGGCAGTGTTTAGTTCTGTTGTGCAATGGGTCGCTATGAGTTGGTACCAAGTCGATGGCACCTAACAACAAACAACAACACCCATTTGATCTACCTAGGATGGCTAGGGATGAGCTGACCAGAATCTGACAAGATGATCATAAAGATGTTTGATACCCAAGTGTCTATTGCTATAATTTGATGAATGGACTTTTGCTTATTGATGCAGTTGTTTAAAAAGTCAAACTGGAATGGAAGATATCAAGGAACATGATTGTCTCCTCAGTGTACTAGGTTGATAGGGACTGACAGTTTTAACATTGGCTATAAAAAATAGGGAGGGGCCTATAAAGGCAAGAAGTGGCTTTCTTATATGCTTTCATGGGAATACGTAGTTTTAGAATGGGGGGACAAAGTAGAATCGCCACTGAATATATTTTTTTCTTTTCCAGATGGGTGTGGTGAAAGGGGGTAGAGGATGATGCTGATAGGATTTTAAAATTTCTATTGTGAATAAATATTAGTAGGCTTCAATGTGATTGTCAAAACTGTGATTGTAAGAGATGGGTAACTAAAAAGAGGGAGTAGATATCTTTCATTTTGGGAACAGATGATCCCAGGACCATCACTAAGGAAGAGCATGAGTGGAGTGTGGGATCCCTACCTGGAAATGTAGTGACAGCAGAGGTGGTGACATGGAAAGACAGAATAACTACAGACTCTATCTGGGCCTATGGACTGAGTAAAACTCTGTGCCTATAGACAAGAGGTTGACTTACAGAATGTGCCCTTTGGACATTTAAATGAATATATGTTTTTGTTTTGTTTTTCATGTGTGCATCAAATACTTTTGCTTTGTTGATTTGTGAAATATAAGATAAAAATAGGACCAGTGCATTTTCGGTTGTACGTGTTTTTTTTATATCATGTTAGGCACAAGTATGACTTAGCAATTTTCTTTATTTAGAGATTATGCATATAGTCTATAGGTGTCAAGTTACAAGGGTGGACTGTAATGGTTTGAGACAATTTGATTAGGCCAGGATTTCCAGATGCTTAGTACTCGGGGTGTGTTTATACCCTTGATGATGAAATCTAATGCAAGCACAGTTAGCTCTGTGATGAGTGGCTATGAGTAGAGCAGCCAATCAATTGAAGGGATGCTTCTTTGGTGGCATGGCCCACTCCCAATGTAATGGACACATGGGAAAGTTTCTTTCTCCTTCTCTTCCACTGGGGACCAGGTACTCTGCAATTAATTGTAAGCCATTTTCTTGATGATGAACTTCTTTCTATATGGATACATCTATATGTTTCACTGGTTTTCTCTAGAAAGCCTGGCCTAAGACATTAGTTAATCTCAGTAAAGGAAGGGAGAAAATGGTTGATTTCCTATATTTCTTTCACCTCTTCTCTTTATAGGCCTCATTGTACTTAGCATTCTGGAGCCATTTTTTTTTTTTTTCCTGGAATCAGAATGGTTTCTTGATATATGATATATAATATATGATATATGTATATACAATAAATAACTCAGAGTAAACCTTCTGTTTAAATTTC
>NW_006408809.1:2893253-2895019 GCF_000296735.1 Chrysochloris asiatica | reverse complement strand
AACTGACTCGACGGCACTTAACAACAACAATAACAACAACAGGTCACCCATGGTGGACAGGTCTCAGCAGAGTTTCCAGACTAAGATAGATGGAAGAGGGAGACACAGACTACTTCTGAATGTTTACCCACGGAACCCCTTATGAATAGTAGGGGAACATTATCAGATATAGTGCCAGGAGGTGAGCCCCTCAGGTTTGAAGGTACTCAAAATATGATTGGGGCTGCCTTCTTAAACTAGAGTAATGATGAAAATGGGGTAACGTTTTCCAGACCTTCATTTGCTTATGGGGCACAACTTAAAATCAGGAAAGCAGCTGTAAACATCTGTTGATAATCTAGGAATTTAGGCATTAGTGAGCTGGAATGAACTGGTATTGACCATTTTGAATTTGACAATCATAGAGTTACTATGCCAGAGTGACACATTTAAGAGGAAAAGTGTCATAATCATCATCAAAAAGATTATTTCAAGATGTATCTTGAAATACAATGCTCTCTGTGATATGATACTATCCATATGTCTTCAAGGAAGACCAGTTAATACCAGCATTATTCAAATTTATGCACCAAACACTGAAGACATTAATGATGAAATTAAAGCATTCTACCAACTTCTTCAACTTGAAACAGATAAAACATGCAATCAAATGCATTGATAATTACTGGTAATAGGAATGTAAACACTGGAAAGAAAGAAAAATGATCAGTAGTTGGGAAAATACCATCTTGGTGATAGAAATTATGCTGAAAATCACATGACAGAATTTGTAAGACCAACGATTTATTCATGGCAAATGTCTGATTTTATTTTATTTTTTTTTAAGTTTTTAATGTGGATTGAGTGAAAGTTTATAGGGCAGATCATCAGTTTTACATTCAACAAATCATACACCTTGTTTTATCACAATAATTGCAATCCCCTCCATGTACCATCAGTTAACAATAGTTCTCTCTATTCACTACCTCTTTTTTTTTTTTTTTAATGCCAGCCATATATAATAATTTACAGCACCAAAGGGCACATTCTGCAAGTCTGCCTTCTGGCCACTACCTCTTAGTTCCTCTCTTCTCATGAATCTAGAGTCCTCAGCTACTCCCTCTCTCTATGTCCCCATCTCTGCCTCCATCTCTGGCATCCCTGCTTCTCTGGATACGGTCCCGCATTCCACTTGTGCTCTTCTCCCTTGATGGTCCTGGGGTCCTTTGTTTCTGAACTGCAAGATTAACTTCTCCCCCATTTTTGTTACAAAAATTCTACCTTTAAAATTGTGACAGTCGCAATTAGTCATGATAACAACTACTCACTATTGAATCATAAGACTCTTATCCCCATGACTTTTAACCAGACCCATTTAGACAAGATGAAAACTATTCAATGGGAACACTTTTCTTCCACCACACACTCTTAAACTAAACTCCCTGTTGAAACTTTGTAAGCCAGTCACTTCGTGCCTTTATTACCCCCTCATTTTAGGTAGCCAATGTCTAAGTTGCCTTTCCCTAATTACCCTGTATACAGAGGGGATAGCATTGATACTAGATGTGAAGACTCCTTCCCTCTCTGTTGGTATTTAGAGTTACTACCTCCATGAATATATATCAAATTGTAGCAATTTACCCTTGTTCCCATTATCATTAAAAAAATTTTTTTTTTATCTTCCTCTAGTCAAGTCAAAGGAGCTCTGGTAGCGTAGTGGTTACGAATTGGGCTGCGAACCTTAAGGTCAGTGGTTCGAAACTACCAGCTGCTCCGCGGGAGAAAGA
>NW_006408809.1:2889069-2893153 GCF_000296735.1 Chrysochloris asiatica | reverse complement strand
TGCACAACAACACCCACACTTGCAGATAGTACCCACTTGACCTGGCTTCGATGGCTGGAAGATCAGAACTTGAATAGAAGAAGAAAGAAGAGGGGGAAAAAAAAATAAAAAAGAGTAACCTGTTACAATTTGATGAAGTTTACCTATATTTATGGATGTAGTAGCTCAAAAAAGGGAACAAATCTTTACAGTGAGGATCACTCCCACCTCCTAGGTATACAGGGTTGACAGGGATGGGCAACATAGACATTGGCTACCCAAAATGGGAGGACCTATAAAGGCAAGAAGTGACTGGCTTACAAGCTTTCAAGAGAGAGCCTAGTTCCAGATGGGGTGGGGGAAGGTAGAATCACCACTGAATGATTTCCAATCCATTGGGACAGGGCTGGAGAAAGGAAATGGGGATAAGAATCTTGTGGTACAATAGTGAATAATTGCCATCAGGTCTGACTGTAAGGCTAGGAAATATAGAGGTAGATTTTTTTTGACAAAAGGAGGATAGTGATTGATTTTGCAGCCCAGGAGCAGAGGTCCCTGGGACCATCAAGTGAGAAGAACAGAGAGCGGGACCCTACCCAGAGAAGCAGTGACACCAGAGATGGAGACAGAGATGACATGGACAGATGGAGTGGCTGGGGACACTGGACTCAGGGAGGGAGATAGGCTGTGTGCTGGCAGTTGGGGGGTGGGGGGTTATTTGATGATGCATAGAGGGGATTGTAATCATTGCAATGAAACAAAATGCGATAGGATGAATGTAAAGCTGATATTCTCCCATGTAAACCTGACAATAAAAACTTAAAAAGAAAGAAAAAAAGAGAGAAAGAGCATCTGAGCAGAAAATGGACTTATCCCAGAACAGTGATAATTTAAGTGAAGAGGACTTAAAATACTCACTGATGAAGACAAATGAATGCAGCCTCAAGTATGGATTGCACCTCAATGTAAAGAAAACAAAAATCCTTGCAACTGGACCAATAAATGACATCATAATAAATGGAGAAAAGATTGGCATTGTCAAAGACTTCAATTTGCTTGGATCCACAATCAACACTCATGGAAGCAGCAGTCAAGAAATCTAATTATATTAGGCAAATTTGCAAATAAAGTGCTAAAGAGTAAAGATGTCAGTTAGAGGATAAGGTGTGCCTAATCCAAGCCATAGTATTTTCAGTAGCCTCATATGCATGTCAAAGTTAAACAATGAATATTGAGAACCTTAGAAGAATCCATAAATTTGAGTTATGGTGTTGGAGAAGAATACTGGAAGTACCATGGACTGCCAGAAGAACAAAGAAAGCTTTCTTGGAAAAGGTACACTTAGAATGTTCCTTAGAAGCAAGGATGGAGACACTTCATCTCAAGAGGGAGCAGTACCTGAAGAGGGACATTGTGCTTGGTAAAGTAGATGGTCAGTGAAAAAGTGGAAGACCTTACAAGAAGATGGATTGACACAGTGGCATCAGTAATGAGCTCAAATATAACAATTGTGAAGGTGGTGCAGTATTTTGCTCTTTGTACACAGAGTGACTGTGAATTAAAGCTGACATGATGGCACCTAAAAACAACCACAATAGTGCTAACTTGTTGTTGTTAGGTGCCATCAAGTCGATACCGACTCATAGTGACCTTATACACAGCAGAATGAAACACTGCCTGATCCTGGGCCAACCTCACTACTGTAAATGCCGATTATTCCATTTTAAAGCTTGCACTCTTAACGTTTGATGATTGGTGGATGATAATGAATCAACTTCTTTCCCCTCCTGTTGTGAAGCAGTTAGAAATAAACCAGGAGTCAAATTATGATCAAACTATCTGATTTGTTTTCTTTTCCCCCAACAGAATGTAAGTACTCACCTACGAAAGCATATATGGTGGTGGTGTGCCATAGAGTCGGTTCTGACTCATAGCAACCCTGCATAGGGTTTCCGAAGCTGTAAATCTTTACGGGAGCAGAATCCTCACCTTTCTCCTGCAGAACCGCTGGTAGTTTCAAACTGCTGACCTTGAGGTTACCAGCCAGACTTGTAACCACTAAGCTTCTATAGGGCCTAGAAACCATTGGAATTGATTCAATGGCAGTGGGTTTGGTTACTTTGCAAACAAAAGAGCCAGACAATTATCAGTCGTCTTTGCTCCTGCCCCAACCTGTTAGGGCCTGCTTAACTGAACTTTAGTGAATGGATGAGACAGGTGATAATGTCAGCTGTTTGTGGACAGACAACTCTGAAATAGCCAAAAGGGGTTTGGGAGTCATGCTTTCCACTAATTCTACCAGTCAGATGGGTGCTTTCCTCCTCTGGGGTGGAATGAATGAAAGACAGATGGTAGGACTGGTTGGGGGAGGGTGGGTGAGAGTTCCTGTCTTTGGGCTGAGATGGGAGCTCAGGAAAAGGGAGAGATTGGCTGTGCCCCAGTCTCTTAGCTAGCTAACGCTGCTGTAACAGAAATACCACTTTAAGGAGAAGAAATCTACTTTCTTACAATTCATGAAGCTAAAAGTATGAATTGAGGTGTTGCTCTTGGGAGCATCCTTTTACTTTTGTCAATTTCAGCTTCTAGTAGCCAGCCATTTGTAATTCATGGATTTATAGATATATCTGCCATGTGTGTCTGTCTCCATACCTATCTTCTTTCTGGATGTGTCTGTCTGTTCTGTCGCTTATATAGCTCAGAGTAATTAGGTTTAGAACCCACCCAACTCTGTTGTTTTAGGTGCATCAGGTCTGACTCACCGTAACTCTATGTACAACAGATCAAAATACTGCTCCATCTTCACAATAGATTGATTTTGTTACATTACATTATATTACATTATGGAAGGTAATCTGCTCTAACTAAAGTCAACTGATAAAATTATATGATTAAATCACAAAGCGCATATGGCCATAATTTCAATACCCCCATTACATATTCTTAAACTAACCTGTTCCTTAAAGTACTGGATGTGAGTTAAGATACCTGGTTTTAGCTCATAGCGTTGTTGTTGTTGTTAAGTGCCGTCGAGTTGGTTCTGACCCATAGCGACCCTGTACAGGGTTTCCGAGGGTGTAAATCTTTACGGGAGTAGAAAGCCTTATCTTTCTCCCTAGGAGCGGCTGGTAGTTTCGGAACGCTACTAGAGCGTAGTGGTTACAAATTGGGCTGTGAACCTTAAAGTCAGCAGTTTGAAACTACCAGCTGCTCCGCGGGAGAACAGAGTCGCTATGGGTTGGAACCGACTCAACACAACAACAACTATAAATAGAAGAGTTGACTTCTAGAAGGTCACCTCCATTTTTCCCATTTGAAAATGAGAAACTAGGACTAGCTGAACAATGAAGTTTTTTTGGGATTTTTTTGCCATCAAGTTTCATTGGCAGTTCTGGGAAAGAAACAAGGTTAAGAGTCCCACCCTTTGGAACCCTTGCCTAGGATAATCCCCCTGCAGGAGGGCAAGAAGCCCAGGACTCAGATGGGCTTGGTAGTAGTGGGCAGGTCGTTGTAGTGGCTAGGTAGGTGGCGATCTCCTGCTCCAGGTGGGTCTTGATGCCCATGAGGGGCTGGTACTCCTGATTCTGTTGCTCCGTGTCATCACACACATCGCTCCGCTGAACCTCAATACTGCTAATCATCGCCTGTATCTGTGCCAGTTGTGCCCCAAAGCGGGCCTCTGTTTCTGCCAGTGTGTTTTCTAGGGCAGCTTTCATGCTCAGCTGTGCCTGCAGCTCTATCTCCAGACTCTGGAGGGTACGACGTAGGTCGGTCACCTCCATTTTGCTGATCTGGAGCAGCTCCATGTGGACAGCGACCTCCCAGTTCAGATCCTCAGTCTGGCTAATAAACCAGGCTTCAGCATCCTTCAAGTTCTTTTTTTTTTTTTTTTTTTAAAACAGTTTTCTTTATTTTGTGATTACACTTATTGGAAGGGCTGTAGAAAAATAAAACTGTCACTTAGCCTATGAGCTTGCAAATCAACTCATTTCAAGAGTGGAAGAATCCTTGGTCATTTCTGAATATCTAATTTTACACAAGTTTCTCTTTTGAATATATTCTGTCTTAAAGAAGCAGTTGTATAAAGTCTCTTCATTTCCACACAGGA
>NW_006408809.1:2887050-2888847 GCF_000296735.1 Chrysochloris asiatica | reverse complement strand
GGTCATTTCGCATTTTCACATAAATGCGCTCATCCAGACTGAGCCGGATAAGATCCAGAGGCTCCTCTACTGTGTTGGTAGTTTGTTGCTGGTCCACGTCGTCCGCCATGTTTCAAACCCTGCGCCCTTTCCATCCTTCAAGTTCTTCTTCGTTATGACCTCATATTGGCTTCTCATACCACTCAGGATCTTGGCAAGATTGATGCCTGGTGCAGAATCCACCTCCACGCTGACCTGGCCATCCACTTGGCCCCTCAGGACACTGATTTCCTCCTCATGGCTCTTTTTCAGGTAAGCCAGCTCCTCTTTCAGACCTTCAATCTGCATCTCCAGGTCAGTTCTGGCCAGAATCAGCTTGTCCAGCACCTCATGCAGGCCATTGATGTCGGCCCCCAAGCTCATGCGCAGTACCTGCTCTGTCTCAAACTTGGTCCGGAAGTCATCTGTAGCCATAAGGACATTGTCGATCTGCAGGACAATCTTGGAGTTCTCAATGGTGGCACCAAGAATCTTGTCCGGCAGATCCTTGATGGTCTTGAAGTAGTGGCTTTAGGGGCCCTGCTTAGGGTACCAGTCGTGGATCTTCACCTCCAGCTCGCCATTGGCCTCCTTCAGAGCCCTTACCTTGTCCAAGTAGGAAGCCAGGCTGTCATTGAGGTTCTGTATGGTGATCTTGCCCGCCAGCAACCCCTCAGACACAGCCGTACTACGCCTGCATAGCTGCTGTCGTAACCCCGGAGGAGGACGAGGACACAAAGCAGGTGGACTATACCAACACTCTACAGAAGCGGAAGCCTGGGTGGATGCTGAGTGCACGGAAGGCACCGCCCGCCCCAAAGGCCCCAAAGTGCACTGAGCCACCACCCAGGCCCTGGAAGAAAGAGGAGGCTGACGACTGGCGAGAGTTGTAGGAAGTCATGACGAGGCGGAGAACATGAGACGCTGGCCAGAGCAGCTGCGCTGGACTGAAAGACTGAACCCTGAGCTTTTGTCTTACTTACTTAAATCTGTAGTTTTATGGAAAATGACGAAGAATATGAAGTTTTTCTATGACTTTTTTCCACTTGCTGTGTTGAAATTTATTTGTACTAATATGTTGTTTTTAAGTGCCGTTGAGTAGGTTCTGATTCATGGCGACCCTGCGTAGGGTTTTCGAGGAGCAGCTGGTGGATTTGAAATGCTGACCTTGTGGGTCAAAGTCTAGTGCTTACTCTACAGCGCCACACCAGGAGACCCATACTAATTTGTTGTTGTTATTGTTGTTAATAACCGTGGAGCCTGTTCCGACTCATAGCAGCTCTGTACAGGGTTTCCTAGGCTGTAAATCTTTACGGAACAGCTGGTAGTTTCGAAATGCTGACCTTGTGGTTCACAGCCCGATTAGTAACCACTATGCTACCAGAGCTCCTTTGTACTAATGAAGGCCTTCCTGGAGTTGGGAATATGTCAGTGATGATCATGAAGAGAACACTGCTTTGTAAAATGACACACACCTTCCTATAAATATCACACTTCTAACAAGAGTTTATCATCTCCCCCTTTGTCTCTCTACCCTCCCATCCTCTACAACCAGACGCATTCCAAAATGTGAGAAATATCAGCCATAAACCGAGGACACATTCTTGGTAGGAAAAATAAGAGCCAGTTTTGCCTCAAAGAAGTCCCTTGACCTCTGAACATCTCTGGGCCTCTTCCCGCTATCTATAGAAAGAAGATACTGAATTAGATAGTCTCTAGAATTTCTTCTAGCTCTGAATTCAGTCTAATTTCAAGATTCCACTGTTGGTTGTTATGGTA
>NW_006408809.1:2880791-2881635 GCF_000296735.1 Chrysochloris asiatica | reverse complement strand
GTGCTGTTATAACACAAATATCACTAATGACTGGCTTAAAAAAATAGGAATTAAAATTTTCTCATGGTTCGGGAAGCAGAAGTCAGAATTCAGGACATGTTCTAAGGGGTAGACCTTCCATATAGGTGAGGTCCTTGGCGTTCCTTAGTAGCCCTTGTGTCTGTTTTCCCCTCAATATATGTCTGTGTGAATTCTGCTCTTTTTATAAAACTCTTCTCAGAAGAGTTAGGTCTGGGACCCACCCTGCTCTGATATCATCTAATTAGCGTCACAAAACCCCCACTCTTCCCAAATAGGATCAGGCACAGAGAGTTAAGGACTTCAAAGTAACTTCTGAAGGGACACAATTCAATCCATAACAAGACCTATGTGAAAAAAGGAAGGGATACATTGATTTTATTATGAGATACAGTGTATCAGATACTGTGACAGGGGTTTTATGCACATTATTTAATTTTCACATGATTAGGAGTGTTATAGGGGAAGAAGAGCTGGAGAACAAAAGTGCCTTGGGTCTTGAAAGGAGTAGAGGAGGAGCTGGAATATAAAATAAGACTGGGAATAGAAGACAAACTTAGGACATGGGCTAAGTTCAACTAGAGGGGATCTTGTTGACAAAGTCAGATAGATGGAGAGTATGCAGCATCTGTGCTGTAGAGCTGCAGGAAGGCACTTTGCCCCATGATTTAGGAAGAGCATTTTGTTTTGTTTATTCACAATGCACTCCTCATAAAGGAGCTTTCTTTCCAGAGGATTTGGTAATGGAGGTAAAGCTGTTAACAACTGAGATGTCAACTTCCAGTGCTGTGCTCTGTATTAGGAATTGCACCAGTAGGGTGCAAAA
>NW_006408809.1:2876605-2878771 GCF_000296735.1 Chrysochloris asiatica | reverse complement strand
CAAATCTGCTGCACAAGACCTTTTTGAAGTGTTGAAGAGCAAAGATGTCAGCTTGAGGACTAAGGTGCATCTGACCCAAGCCATGGTATTTTCAATCACCTCATATGCATGTGAAAGTTGGACCGTGAATAAGGAAGAACGTAGAAGAATTTATGCCTTTGAGTTATGGTGTTTGAGGAAAATATTGAAAGTGCCATGGGCTGTCAAAAGAATCAACAGATCTGTGTTGGAAAAAGTGTAGTGCTCCTTGGAGGCCAGGATGGCCAAACTTTGTCTCTCATACTTCGGGCATATTGTCAGGAGAGACCAATCACTGGAGAAGGATATCATGTTTGGTAAGGTAGAGGGTCAGAGAAAAAGAGGAAGACCGCCAGTGAGATGGATTGGCAAAATGGCAGCATCAGGGGGCTCAAACGTGGCAAAAATTGTGAGGTTGGCCCAGGACCAGATAGCATTTCATTCTGTTGTGCATAGGGTTACTCTTGCTATGAGTTGGTACCGACTCAATGGCACCTAACAACAACAACAACAACAACAATGTAGACTCCTGGTGTGGCACTGTGGGTTAATGTGCTGGACTGCAAAATTGGTTTGAATCACAAGGTCGATTGTTCAAGCTCACCAGCCACTCCTTAGAAACCCTATTCAGGGTCTCTATGGGTCAGAACTGACTTGATGGTACTTAACAACAACAAAAACAATGTACTGAAAAACTGATTTGATTGCAACTGGTTTTAAAATAAAATTAAGTTCATATTTAAAAGAGAATACCACAATGAAAGCACAAGATAATGAGCTTTCAAACCTTTGGGTGGAACAAAAGCTGTAATCTGTACTTTGTGATTTTTTTCACATCTTGATTCCAAGTGGAATGCACACATTTATTTTCAACTACTCTGGGGAGCTTGTCATCAGTGAAAAGTTACCCAAGAGCAATAGTGGGACTCAATCTGTCCACAGATAGAACACTGTGGATCTTGGCTGTTACAAAACAAAACACCTTCTTATGTTGTATTTTAGAACCATATATATATATTTATTGCTTTTAACTCCTTCACTGGAAAATTAAACAATGATGGGGAAATTCAGAAACTATTTCAACAGTTGACCCTCCATTCCACCCTGAAAACCAGATGCCTGGGCTGTGCCAAGGAAAATGGAACTTGAGTTTCAAAACCTCCTTACCCAGTGACACTTCAAACTTTAGTCTTTGAAGTCTGAAAAGAATGTGAAATGTAGCAAAATTCATTCAACATTAACCAATAATTGGCTGGAGAATCCTCTTGCCTTTTTGGGCAATAAGCTACTTATAGTCTCCCCAGTAACTGGGGCTAAACAATCTCTGAAGCTCTCTTATCTGCCTTGATTATTCTTTAAGTATTGTCACACCCTTAATGGAAAAAATCTTCAGGTTGCTTACTAAGATAAATTAAAAACACTTAAAAACAACATTTCAAAATATGTTGTTCATAGTTTATTGTGAAGATCAATAAAAGTGAATTTCAGTTTTGGGTTAAGAGAAAAAGCTTGTTAAGCAAAGATTGTCTGTCTGAGGAGATACCTTTCTAGCAGTTCATTGTTCTTGTCCTCTTCAATAGTCCAATGAAAGTGAAGAGTAGGAGTGGAATATTGAAGAGGACATTGTGATGTTTCAAATACGTGTGGAGGGAAAAATCCCATTCATATGCTTGCTTTCAGTACCCGATAATATGCTCACATTTAAAAACAAAACATATTTTGCAAAGAGCCAAGATATAAGTGTTAATAGAATAGTGTGGTCCAGTGAAAAGAATAAAAGAAGAGAAAAGCATATTATTGTCCTGGTTCTGGTGATGTGTTGTGGGTCTGTTTGCTTCTCTAGACGTTAGTTTATTCATCTTTAAAATGAAGCAGTTGAAGAGATTATCCTTAAAGTCCTGTACACCTCTAAAAATAGTCTATTAGTTAATAATTCTATAAAATAAGAATTGTCGTGCAATACTGACTAATCCAAGAGTATGTCATTATTCAATTTTATTCCTCTCAGTTGCTATGTAAGAGTGCAGAAAATAAATGGAAGATAACACGTATGTTAGTTTGTCATACTGTGGTGGCTTGTATGCTGTGTGAAGTTGGAAGATGTGCAGCAATATTTTACTTATTAGCAGGGTCACTTATGTCACCCAT
>NW_006408809.1:2874133-2875105 GCF_000296735.1 Chrysochloris asiatica | reverse complement strand
CCAAACAGAAGGCTGTGGTCTTTGATCTTCATCAGTAAGTATTTTAAGTCCTCTTCATTTTCAGCAAGCAAGGTTGTATCATCTGCATATCATAGGTTATTAATGAGTTTTCCTCTAATCCTGATGCCAAGTTCATGTTCATAGTATTCAGCTTCTCGAATTATTTACTTAGTATACAGATTGAATAAGTATGAAGAATGCAACCCTGGCACACACCTTTTCTGATCTTAAACCATTTAATGTCCTCTTGTTCTATTAAAATGACTGCCTCTTGGTCTATGTACAGGTTCCTCATGAACACAGTTTAGTGTTCTGTAATATCCATTCTTCTCAATGCTGTCCATAGCTTCTTATGATCCACACAACTGAAAACCTTTGCGTAGTCAGTAAAGCAATAAAGTAATATCTTCTTTCAATCAAGATCCATCTGATTTCAGCAATGATTTCCCTTGTTCCACTTCCTTATGTGAGTATGCCTTGAATTTCTGGCAGTTCCCTATCAATGTATTGTTGCAGCCATTTTTGAATTATCTTTAGCAAAACTTTACTTGCATGTGATAGCAATGATACTGTCCAAGGATTTCAGCATGTCATTGTGTCACCACTCATTGGAATGGACACAAATATGGATCTCTTTCAATCAGTTAACCAGGTAGCTATCTTCCAAATTTCTTTGTGTACATGAGTAAGTGCTTCCAATGCTGCATCAGGTTGTAGAAAGAATTAAACTTGCATTCCATCAATTCCTGGAGCCTTGATTTTTGCCAATGCTTTCAGTGCATCTTGGACTTCTTCCTTCAGTACCATTGGCTCTTGATCATATGCTACCTCTTGAAATGTTTGAACCATTTCTTTTTGGTTCCGTTTCACTCTACATTTCCTCCATCTTCTTTTGATGCTTTCTGCGTCATTCAATATTTTGTCCAAAGAACCCTTCAATACTGCAATTGGACCCTTGAATGCCTTCTTCAG
>NW_006408809.1:2870304-2873643 GCF_000296735.1 Chrysochloris asiatica | reverse complement strand
CACTTTATCAAACATGATATCCTTTTTCAGTGACTGGTCCCTCCTGACAATATGTCAGAAGCATGAATGACAAAGTATGAAAGATGAAGTCTGGCCATCCTGGCTTCCAAGAACACTGGGTGTACTTCTTCTAACACAGATCTATTTGTTCTTTTTGCAGTCCATGGACTTTCAATATTTTTCTCCAACACCACAACTTGAATGCATCTACAGTCTCCCTTATTTACTGTCCAACTTTCACATGCATATGAAGTTATTGAAAACACCATGACTTGAGTCAGGCATACCAACTGTGATATACAGATGATATAACCTTGCTTGCTGATAGCCAAGATAACTTAGAATGCTTACTGATGAAGATCAAAGACCACAGTCATCGTATGGGTTGCACCTCAATTAAAGAAAACAAAAATACTCACCACTGGACTACTAAATAACATCCATATAAATGGAGAAAAGACTGAAGTTGTAAATGACTTAATTTTACTTGGATCAGCCATCAACACTCATGGAAGCAACAGTCAAGAAATTAAATGATACTCTAAAGTCCTCAAATGGACAGCTTTGCACTTCATCACTTGAAGGAGGTCTTGTGCAGCTGATTTGCCCAATGCAATACGTCATTTGATTTCTTGACTGCTGCTTCCATGATTGTTGATGGTTGATCCCAGCAAAATAAAGTCTTTGACAACTTCAATCTTTTGTCCATTTATGTTGATGTTATTAATTGGTCAAGTGGTGAGGATTTTTGTTTCCTTTACATTGAGGTGCAACACATACCAATGTCTGTGGTCTTTGATCTTCATCAACAAGCATTTTAAACCCTCTTGGCTTTTAGATATAGCAAGGTTGTATCATCTGCATATCACAGGTTGTTAATGAGCCTTCCTCCAATCCTGATATCATGTTTTTCTTCATATAACCCAGCTTCTCTGATCATTTGTTCAGCATACAGAATGAATAAGAATGGTGAAAGTATATAACCCTGGTGCACACCTTTCCTAGTTTAAAACCATTCAGTGTTCCCTTGTTCTGTTTGCCTCTTGGTCTATGTACAGGGTCCTCATGAGCACAATTAAATGTTCTGGAATACTCATTCTCTGCAATGTTGTCCATAGCTTGTCATGATCCACACATTCAAAAGCCTTTGCATAGTCAATAAAACACAAGCAAACATCTTTCTGGTATTCTCAGTATTCAAACAAGATCTATCTGATGTCAGCAATGACATCCCTTGTTACATGTCTGCTGAAACTGGCTTGAACCTCTGGAAGTTCTCTGTCAATGTATGGTTGCAGCAGTTTCTGTATTACTTTTAGTAAAGTTTTATTGCATGGGATATCATTGATATTGTCCAATGATTTCCACATTCCATTGGGTCACCTATCTTTGGAATGGGCACAAATATGGATCTCTTCCAATCAGTTTCCCAGGTAGTTGTCTTCAAAATATCTTGGCATAGATGAGTGATTATCTCAAGTGTCAAATTAGTTTGCTGAAAGATTTAAATTTGTATTTCATCAATTCCTGGTGCCTTATTCTTTGCCAATGACTTCAGTGCACCTTGGACTTCTTCCTTCAGGATCACTGGGTCTTGATCATATGCTACCTCTTAAAATGGTTGAACATCAACCATTTCCTTTTGGTACAGTGACTCTGTGTATTCCTTCCATCTTCTTTTGGTGCTTTCTGCATCATTCAATATTTTGTCCAAAGAACCCTTCAATACTGCAAGTCGAGGCTTGAGATTTTTCTTAAATTTGAGAAATGCTGAGCATTTTATTGTAATATTTGACTTTGTCTTCTCAAGCTGACTTTTGAAAATTTCTGTTTAGCTCTTGTACCTCCTCACTTCTTCCATTTGCTTTAGCATCTCTATACTGAAGAGCAAGTTTCAGAGTTTCTTCTGACTTCCATTTCAGTCATTTCCTTTTTTCTTGTCTTCTTAATGATTTTTTTTGCTTTCTTCTTGTATGATGTTCTTGATGTCATACAGGACAACTCTTTTAGTTTTTGATCTTTAGTGTTTAATGCTTCAAATCTGTTCTTCAGATGATCTCTAAATTCAGGTAGGATATATTCAAATGCATATTTTGGCTCTTGTGGACTTGTTTTAATTTTCTTCAGCTTCAGACTGAATTTGCATATGAGCAATTGATGGTCTGTTCCACAGTCTGCCCCAGTCTTGTTTTGGCTGATGATAAGGAGTTTTCCCCTGTCTCTTTTTGACAAATGTACTCAGTTTGATTTCTGTGTATTCCATCTGGTGAGGTCCATGTGTATAATCATCTTTTATGCTATTTAAAAAGGTATTTGCAATGAAGAATTCGTTGATCTTGCAGAATTCTATCATGTGATCTCCAATATTGTTTCTATCACCAAGGTCATATTTTTCAACTACTGATCCATTTTGTTTGTTTCCAACCTTTGCATTCCAATCACCAGTAATTATTAATATATCTTTAATTGCATGTTTGATCAATTTCAGACTGAAGAAGTTGGTAGAAGTCTTCAATTTCATCATCACTTTAATACTTGATAGTGATATTAACTGGTCTTCCTTGCAGGCATATGGATATTATCCTATCACAGACAATGTTGTAACTCATGGCTGCTCTTGATATGTTCTTTTTGATGATGAATGCTACACCATTCTTCTTCAATTTGTAATTCCCAACATAGTAAACCATGTGATTGTCATATTCAAAATGGCCAATATCAGTCCATTTCAGCTCACTAATGCCTAGGATATTGATGTTTATATGTTTCTTTTCATTTTTTACAATTTCCAATTTTCCTAGATTCATACTTCGTACATTCCATATTCTGATTATTAATGAATTTTTACAGCTGTTTCTCTTCATTTTGATTTGTGTCCCATCAGCAAATGAAGGTCCCAAGGCTTTACTCCATTTGCGTCATCACAGTCAACTCTACTTTAAGGAGGCAGCTCTTCCCCAGTCGCATTTTGAGTGCCTTCTAACCTGAAGAGCTCATCTTCTGGCACTATATATGACAATATTCTGATGCTCTTCATTATGTTTCAGTATTCAATAATCTGGTACTGATCTTGCTTCACTGCTATTCATAATGTTTTTAGTGTCTAAATATTGGGAAGTAGTCAATCTCTCCTTCCTAGTCTGTCTTCTTCTGGAAACTCATCTGAAACCTGACCATTGTGGTTGACCCTGCTGGTATTTAAAATACTGGTGGCATAGCTTTCAGAATGACAGCAACACACAAGCCACCACAGTAGGACAAACTGACAGAAGAGTGGTGGCTTTGATCATTAGTGCTTAAACTATCAAATGTGTTCTTGAGATGATCTCTAAATTCAGG
>NW_006408809.1:2837514-2869679 GCF_000296735.1 Chrysochloris asiatica | reverse complement strand
CTTTGATTGTTTGATGATGCATGGAGGGGATTGTAACCATGGCAATGAAACGATATAAGATAGGATTAATGTAAAACTTATGTTCTTGCATGTAAACTATCACATAATTCACAATAAAACATTAAAAAAAAATAAAAAAGAAGAAGACTAAGGGTAAAGTGTGGAATAGCTCATATGCTAATTCAGGATGAAAATGAAGAAAATTCAAACAAGTCCCCCAAACCCCAAAATATGACCTTGAGTATATCCCATCTGAATTTAATCACCATCTCAAGAACAGATTTGATGCATGAAGTATTAATGAGGGAAAACATAGGACAGCATCAAAGACAGAAAACTGTTATTCTAGTTTGCCACAAAATTTGGAAGACAGCTATCTGGTCAACCATTTGGTAGAGATCCATATTTGTGCCCATTTCAAATAAAGGTGATCCAGTGGAATACAGACATCTTCAAACAGTATCCTTAATATCGTATGCAAGTAAAATTTTGCTGATGAAACTTAAAAATGTTTGCAGCAATACAAAGATAAGGAAATTTAAGTGGATTCAAAAGAGCAATTGAAATGAAGAATATCTTTGCTGACATCACATGGATCTCGGCTGAAAGAAAATAATTTACTTTAGGTTTACTTGTGCTTTATTGACTATGCCAAGGTATTTCACTGTGTGCATCATAACAGACCATGGATAACACTGTGAAGAATGAATGTTCCAAACACTTAATTGTGCTCATGAGGACCTGTACATAGTCTAAAAGGCAGTCGTTCAAACAGAACTATGGGTATCCTTTCACCATACTAATTTAGTCTATGTGCTGTGAAAATCATCTGAGAAGCCAAAATATATGAAGACGAATTTGGCATCAAGATTGAAGCAAGACTTGCTAACAACCTGCGATATGTAGATGACATAACTTGCTTGCTGAAAGCGGAGAGGACTTGAAATACTTACTGATAAAGATTAAAGACTGCAGACTTCAGTATGGATTGTACCTCAGTGTAAAGACAAAAAAAAAAAAAAAAAATCTTCACAACAGGACCACTAAGTAACATCATGATAAGTGGAGAAAATAATGAAGTTGTCAAAGACTTCATTATACTGGGACCCACAATCACCACTTATGGAAGCTGTGGTCAAGAAATCATATGACAGATTGCATTAAGCAAATCAACTGCAAGCAACCACTTTAAGTCTTAAAAAGCAAAGAAGTCAGTTTGAGAGCTAAGGTGCATCTGGCCTGACACAAGCCATGGTATTTATCGTCACCTCATTGTTGTTAGGTGCCATCAAGTTGGTACCAACTCGTAGCGACCCTATAACCAACAGAACAAAACATTGCCTGATCCTGGGTCAACCTCACAATTGTTGCCACGCTTGAACCCATTGATGCTTCCACTTTGCCAATCCATCTCGCTGGGGGTCTTCCTCTTTTTCTCTGGCCCTCCACCTGATCACAAATGATATCCTTCTCCAGTAACTGATCACTCCTGACAACATGTCTGAAGTATGAGAGATGAAGTTTGGCCATCCTGGCCTCCATGGAGAACTCTGGCTACATTTCTTCCAACACAGATCTGTTGGTTCTTTTGGAAGCCCATGGCACTTTCAATATTCTCCTCCAACACCATAAGTCAAAGGCATAAATTCTTCTACAGTTTTCCTTATTCACTGTCCAGATTTTTCTCATTCGCATGCATATGAGGTTATTGAAAATACCATAGCTTGGGTCAGGCACACCTTAGTCTTCAAGCTGACATCTTTGCTTTTCAACACTTTAAACAGGTTTTGTGCAGAGATTAGCCTAATGCAATACATCATTTGATTTCTTGACTGTTGCTTCCATGTGTGTTGATAGTTGATCCAAGAAGAATGAAGTCCTTGACAACTTATATTTTCTCCGTTGATAAGAATGTTGTTTATTGGTCCAGTGGTGAGGATTTTTGTTTTCTTTACATTGAGATGCAATCCATACCAAAGGGTGTACTCTTTTATCTTCATCAGTAAATATTTTAAGTCTTCTTCACGTATAGCAAGCAAGGTTGTATCATCTGGATATCGCAGGTTCTTAAATGAGTATTCCTTCAATCCTGATGCCATGTTTTTCTTCATAGAACCCAGCTTCTCAGATTATTTGAATAAGTATGGTGAAAGAATACAACCCTGGTGCACACCTCTCTTAATTTTAAACCATTCTGTTTGAACAACTGCCTCTTGGTCCAGGTACAGATTCATCATGAGCACAATTAAGTGTTCTGGAATACTCTTACTTTGCAGTGTTGCCCATAGCTTGTCATGATCCACACAATTGAAAGCCTTTGTGTAGTCAATAAAGCACAGGTAAATATTTTTTCTGGTATTTTCTGCTTTCAGCCAAGAGCCATCAGATATCAGCAATGATAACCTTGTTCCACAGCCTCTTCTGAGTCCAGCTTGAACCTCTGGAAGTTCTTTGTCAGTGTATGCTTACAGCCATTTCTCTATTACCTTTAGTAAAACTTTACTCACATGGGATATCAAAGAGATTGTCCGATGATTTCCGCATTCCTTTTGGTCACCTCTCTTTGGAATGTGCACAGATACGGATCTCTTCCAATCAGTTGGCCAGATAGTTGTCTTCCAAATTTCTTGGCAGAGATGAGTGAGTGCCTCCTGTGCTGCCTCACTTACTTGAAAGATTTCAATTTTTATTCCATCAATAAAAATGAAAATATTTACAACCTTGGAAATCCTATTCATTGTTGTTATGAGTTAGAATCATCTCTACAATACTTAACAACAACAGCAACATATGCATGTGAAAGTTCGACAATGATTAAGGAAGAATGGAGAAGAACCAATGCATTTAAATTATAGTGTTGGTGAAGAATATTGAAGGTACCATGGACTGCCAGACGAAACCAATTAGTTTTGGAAGAAGTACAGTTCAAATGGTTTTTAGAAATGAATATGGCAAGACTTTATCTCTCATACTTTGGACATGTTGTTGAGGAACAGTCCTTGAAAAAGAACATCATATTTGGTAAAGTTGAGCATTAGAGAAAAAGAAGAAGAACCCCAATGAGATGGACTGACTTAATGGCAGCAACACTGGGCTCAATCATAACAACAATTGTGAAAATGGTGCAGGACAAGACAGTGTGCTGTGCTGCTGTGCATACGATCACTATGAGTTGGAACTGACTAAAAAGCACCTAACAACAACAACAACAACATTTTGGATGCAGTGATAAGGGTGTTTTCTGCCTATAGAATAATTACTTTCTTATCTGTCTACGAATTGAGCCTGTTGATCTTTCAGTGGCACTGATGCTCATGATGGCTTTCATCAGCAATGTCTTGTTTGACCTCCATATGACACATCTACATATAAGTGCATGAAAAGACTGCACAGGGCAGTCTTAATGTACAAGATGGCCCTGGAGGAAACACATCTACTGGATTGGAACAACCCTCTCAAATCTTTCTTTTTCAGTGAATAGCAGCACCATAATTTCACCAGGAGTAGAATTTGACTACAGTCTCATGGTACAACAGTTAAGTGCTTTGTTGCTAACTGAAAGGATGGTGGTTCGAACCCACCCAGTGATTCTGTGAGAAAACGATCTGGGGATCTGCTTCCAAATCCATGTCTGTAAAGATTATAGCCCAGAAATCCCTATGAAGCAGCTCCATGCTGTCACATAGCATGCTATGAGTTAGAAGCAACTTGCTTGTACCAAACAACAGAATTTCACCAGTAGAGCTAATTCAGTCTAATGGGTATCTCAGCCTCATGAGAGCCAAGCGAGGAAAGATCAGTAACAAACACATTTAGAAAAATGTTACCACTTACCCAGTTCCCAATTTGGCTTTCAGAGCATGGAAAATGCTTCCCTATCCTCCAAAGAACAGTGAATGCACCAAGGAGCCAGAAGGACAGAGGTTTCTGTGTTGCAATATTAATGTGGAGTCTTATTGTATTTTGAGTGTTTAAGGAAAAGCTAATTGGACCTTTCCAGAGAAGATGGAGGATGTTATTAGCATGTAAATATGTATGAGAATTTCTAAATGAAGGCCTTACAGGGTAAAGTTGAAGATTGGCGAATACAAGATCATAGCTGTGGAGAGCCGCAGGGTGTGTGACTGGGTGAGAATAGGGATCAAACAGTGGGTACGGAAACTTTCTTTTGGACTGTGTGGGCTGGAGAACCACCTCATAGAAGGTCCTGAAGATGAATGCTGGAGGAGGCACTGAGCAAAAACTGGGCAAGTGTTAGAGAATCTCAAGTGACAGGAGAAGTGGAGGTCAGGAGGGCAGACACCAAGAGCAAGATGAAGGAGCCTGAAACTGGAGGTGAGACAAATGCCATTGAATCGGAGTAGCTAGTGGGTTTGAACTGTTGACCTTGTGGTTCATAGTCCAGTGCTTAATAAAAATAATAATAAAACAGTGATTCCTGAAGGGAAGAGCCTACAGATTTGAAGGAAACTGGCCTCGAAGGGTCCCAGGGAATGATCTCTCAGGCTGAACCTGTGCCAAATTAATTATTCTAATGCTCTACTTGGCTTTCTTGGCCTACAGGCCTCTAACCTTCACAGCTAAGGCATCGGCTGCCCTCTCTGCAATCAACTATGCTTTTATAAAGAAACTGGAACTATGAATTCTAGTCTACTGCCATTATAGTGGCTTGGCATTGTCAGCTTACTGCAGGTCCAGCTCTATTTAGTAACTGGCCATTTGTCTTATTTCCTTTTGATTAAATTTCCATCTTGTGCCATATAAACTACCTCTTTGTATTATAATAATATTACTAATATTTTCTGGAGTGTCCCTAGATGAGATATTACTGATTTGTGCTTAACTAGTAGCTTGATAATTATATGGTGAATATATAATTTGAGAAGCTGGATTATATGAAGAAAAATTTGGCATGAGGATTGGAGGAAGACTCATTAAAACCTGAGAGATTCAGATGATACAACCTTGCTTGCTGGAAGTGAAGAGGACTTGCTGATGAAGACTTGCTGATGAAGAACAAAGACCACAGCCTTTAGTATGGGTTGCAACTCAATGTACAGAAAACAAAAATTCTCACCACTGGACCAATAAGTAACATCATGATAAATGGAGAAAAGATTGAAGTTGTCAAAGATGTCATTTTGCTTGGTTTACAGTCAACACTCATGGATGTAGCAGTCAATAAACCAGATGATGTATTGCATTGAGCAAGTCTGTTGCACAAGACCTCTTTAAAGTGTTCAAGAGCAAAGACGTCAGTTTGAGGACTAAGGTGTGCCTAAACCAAATCATGGTATTTTCAATAGACATGTAAAAGCTGTTTACAATCTTTACAAAGAAAACTATAGAAGAATTGACACATTTGAGTTATGGTGCTGGCGAAGAATATTTAAAACTTCATGAACTTCCAAAAGAACAAACAAATCTGTATTGGAAGAAGTATAGCCAGAATGCTCCTTAGAAGTCAAGATGATGAGACTTGGTGGGTGCCATGGCCTACCTGCCCACACCCTGACTGCTGAATTGTGGGATGCTGATGAATTACTGCATTGGGTGAAGGGTAACACCAAACCTAGTGACACCATTACCTTGGCAGCTCCTCATCCTACAAAGTTGGCTTGACTGCTGCCACCATCTCCACTGCTGCAGAACCTGGGGTCATTTTGATGTCAGAGGGTGTGCCCCCCACTCCACAGCTCCTAATGACTCAACTAAGTAGAGTGCCTGATCTCTGGGCCTCATTCACTGATCTTGCTGCTCTTAGAGAACTCTGTTGGTGGCCCCTGAAATGTACTATGGAGCCATAATTGTTCTGAGGTTTTCTCTGATTTGCTTGCTCTGCAATAAAGTTTAGTTGTTCAGGCTCAGCTTCTACAGATGGACTGGGAACTGTGTGCAGCTATATAAGACCAATCACTCTCAGGGTGTCATGTTGGATAGCATTGTAAGATCATGTCCTCAATAACCCAGGGTGAATAGAACCTTGGAGGTTTGATTCCTAGATGTGCTGATAAAGGACTTTGTCCCCTTGAGTGGTGAGTTGGCACCACTTTTTCTTGACGTGTCTTAGAGGATTCTGTGGCTTTTCATCAAATGTGGCCAGTCCCTGGAGCCAGTATCTAATGTTGTCCACTGACTTTCTGTTTTGATGTGGGCAGAAGTTCTCAATACTTATTGACCATTACAATTACCAGAAAAGCTCCTATAGACTACAGGACTCTGTACTTCATCCTCAGAGGTTCAAGTTCAGATGTTGCAGGTGATTCTAATCATAACCCGGGTAGGTCACTATGCATGTGCTGGGTGGTTCTTGGGTTGAGTATATCACCAGTGAATGGGATTAAAACAGGATGACCTGACAAAGACAAAAACCAATGTGAATCTGATCAAAGAAAGACAGATGCAAGAACCCTGGAGGAAGCCAGATTTTCAAACCGTATCATTCTGCTTTGACCTCCTGCTGAGAATTTGCATTTCCACCCAAGATACTCTGAATCAGAACCTAATTTTAGCAATATACATATTCAATATACATAAGAATCATCTGGTAGATTTTTTTTTAAATGTAAATTTTGATTCAATATATCTGGAGTGGAAAGGCAAAGTATTAGCAGAAGATCAAACTGGAAGGAACTGATTCTAAACTCTGAATGAAGTACACCATATACTTCAAAGATGTTATGATGCTGAGGCTAAGAGAATACATTGTAATTAGGCAACTCCTCTAGGGGCTGAGGAGAATATTAGAAGTACCATGGACTGCTAGAAGCACAAACAAGTCTGTGTTGGAAGAAGTACAGCTACAACGCTTCTTAGAAGCCAGGATGGCCAGATTTCGTCCTTCATACTTCAGACATATTATCAGTAGGGACCAGTCCCTGGAGAAGGCTATCATGTTTGGTAAAGTGGAGGGTCAGAGAAAAAGAGGAAGACCCCCCAACAAGATGGATTGGCACAGTGGCAGCAGTAAGGGGCTAAAGTGTAGCACAATTGTGAGTTTAGCACAGGACAGAGCAGTGTTTCGTTTTGTTGTGCATATGGTCTCTCTGAGTCGGAACTGACTTGATGGCACCTAACAATAAGAACAAGTAGGGACTGACTTACATAGTAGCAGCCTGATTGATGGCAAAGTGTCTGTCCAGCAGGCTATAAGCTCTGGATTTTATCCTAAAGTAGTCCCTACATTACCCTTTAGTCTGGGGCTATTGCCCAATAAACTGCCCACATTTGATAAATGCTAAGTCAGTTAGAATTACAAAAAGGCAGAACTACTGAGGTGAGGGAAGCCTGGCCCAGCCTGTGGAAAAGCCAACCAAAACATGGGCTATTATTTAAAATGTGGTGGTTATTAGAAGACAGCAGTGATGATCCACATTTGATGCAAAAGCAAAAAAACAAAAACAAAAACAAATAGGATTTGAATAGAATTTAAAATTTATGATACATTTACAAGGTCTAGAATATTTTTTGGCAGAAATATGTATATGTGCTGTTTACTTGGGTTTGCTCTTTTTTTTTTTTTTTTTGACATTTTCAGTTCCTGTTTCTTAGCTCTTCTTTCTAAACCTGTGGGCTCAGAGAGTCAAACTTAAGTTAAGTGGTGTATTTTTTGTAAAACTTCTGAGGTAAGTCAGACTTTCATAGCTGAAAAAATAATAAATGCCTTCTCATACGAATTTTCATATCAGATAAATGCTTTCAGCCCATACATAGCTATGTGGCTATGGAGGAAGACGTGTATGGCCCCGTATCTTGATGGACTTTTAAAAAATGCATGGCTGATGTGTTTGACCTCCTCTAACTTCATGAAGCGGGAGAATCAGTATTAGCAGATTGACAGAGACCTTCCAGAGATTCAAGCTGGATTCAGAAGAGAACGTGGAGGGAGTGATATCACTGCTGACGTCAGATAGATCTTGTTTGAATGCTGAGAATACCAGAAAATTGTTTACCTGTGCTTTATTGACTACGCAAAGGCTTTAGGTTGTGTGGATCATGACAAGCTATGGACAGCATTGCAGAGAATGAGTATTCCAGAACACTTAATTGTGCTCACGAAGAACATGTACGTAGATCAAGAGGCAGTTGTTCAAACAGAGCAAGGGAACACCAAATGGCTTAAAATTAGGAAAGGTGTGCGCCAGGGTTGTATCCTTTCACCATACTTATTCAGTCTGTATGCTGATCGAATAATCCGAGGAGCCGGACTATATGAAGAAAAGCGTGGCATCAGTATTGGTGGAAGACTCATTAACAGCCTGCAATATGCAGATGATACAACCTTGCTTGCTGAAAGCAAAGAAGACTGAAAATACTTACTGATGAAAATCAAAGACCACAGCTTTTGGTATGGACTGCATCTCAATGTAAGGAAAACAAAAATCCTCACCACTGGACCAATAAATACCATCATGATAAATGGAGAAAAGATTGAAGTTGTCAAAGATTTCATTTTGCTTGGATCCACTATCAACATTCTTGAAAACAGCAGTCAAGAAGTTAAATGATGTATTGCATTAGGCAAATCTGCTGCACAAGACCTTTTTAAGGTGTTGAACAGCAAAGATGTCAGTTTGAGAACTAAGGTGTGCCTGATCCAAGCCATAGTATTTTCAATAGCCTCATAAGAATTGATGCATTTGAGTTGTGGTGTTGGAGGAGAATATTACAAGTAGTATGGACTGCAAAAGGAACAAAGGACTCTGTGTTGGAAGAAGTACAGCCCGAATGTTTCTTGGAAGCCAGGATAGGTAGACTTCATCAATCATATTTCTGATATATTACCAGAAGGGACCAGTCCTTGGAGAAGGATATCATGTTTGGCAAAGTGGAGGGTCGGGGAAAAAGAGGAAGACCCCCAAGGAGATGGGTTAGCACAGTGGCAGCAGCAATGGGCTCAAATGAACAATGATTGTGAGTTTGGTGTAGCACTGGGCAGTATTTTATTCTGTTGTTCATAAGGTCACTATGAGTCAGTACCGACTCAAAGGCACCTAACAAGAACAACAGCCAAGTAATTCTTATACTTCCCCAAGAGATTCCTATAGATTTTTATAGATCTTGTAGGATGTAGACTCTGATTCTGTGTATCTGGCATGACAATACAAATTCTCAACAGGGCACTGAACTGGAATGAACAAGTTCAAAGTTTTGGTTCAAACTCCACAGCTTCTCTTTGAGAGAAAAGACCTGATGATCTGCTTTTGTAAAGATTACGTATTGCCATAGAATTGCTTCTGATTCCTAGCAGCTCTGTGGGACAGAGTAGAGCTGCCCCATAGGATTCCAGAGGTTGTAATCTTTATGGAAGCAGATTAACATATCTTTTTCTATGGAGCAGCTGGAAGATTCAAACTGCCAACTTTTCAGTTAGCAACCGAATGCTTCACCACTATACCATGCAATTAGAAAGGGACTGGACTTAGAAAATTTTACGCACATTAAGAGAATGTGTCAATTGTGCTACAAGAATGGTTTGGATTGATACAATCAATGCCTTCTAGTAGTAATATGAAGACCAAACTATTTTCCTGGATAAACCAATGCAGAATCATGGCAAGCCTTCTGTTTAGACTAGTGGGTTGAGTGAAACTTCCTGGTTAAGCAACCATCTCTCTGTAGATCTAGGTGGCTGTGAAGATATAGCTTGTTACACTCAAGGCTTTCAGGTAAATTGCCACCTGAGGAACTAACTGTCCCATCTTTACATCTGCACAGGCAAACAATGACAGTATCTCTTTTTGTAATGTAGAACTTAATGAACTTCATTCAATGTTCATTAAGTAGAAGATATTTGAAATTTTGTGTGTGACTTTAAAGTCCCTAAATAGTAGATTAGGAAGGAGTCTTAAGAAACTGTTCAGTTTATCACATTACAAATTAAGGTTGTCGTAGTTTGATTCTTCCAAATGCAAGCCTGAGAGCAGATCTAAGGCTTAGGGAATTTATTTGGGAGATGATATCAATCGCTGTAGGATAAGCACTGGACTGCTAACTAAAAGGTTCACCATTCAAACCCACCAGCTGCTCCTTGGAAACCCTGTGCTGCATAGTTATGAGCCAGTACAGACGCAACCACACTTAATAATAACCAAGAAACATGAATGAGAGAAAAGGGAGAGTGTGGGGTGGAAGAAGTAAAAGCTAACATAAGAATATGTTATCAAGTTGCAAGCTTCATTTTACTTGGATCCACAATCAACACCCATGAAAGTTATTGTTGTTGTTAAGAGACATTGAGTTGGTTCTAACCCATAGTGACCTTGTATAGGGCTTCCAAGGAGTGGCTGGTGACCTTGAACCACCAACTCTGCAGTTCAAACTGACTTTGCAGTCCAGTGCATTAACCCACAGTGTCACACCAGGAGTCCCATAGGAGTAGTAGTCAAGCAATCAAACAACATATTGCTTTGGGCAAATTTGCTTCAAGGGACCTATTTGAAGTGTTTAAAAGCAAAGATGTCACTTTGAGGACTAAGGTGCATCTGACACAAGCCATAGTATTTTCAATTGCTTCACGTGCAAGTGACAGCTGGATAAAGTATAAGGAAGACTAAAGAAGAATTGATGCCTTTGAATGATGCTGTTGGTGAAGAGTATTAAATCTATCACAGATTGCCAGAAGAATGAACATATCTGTCTTGGAAAAAGTACAGCCAGAATGCTCCTTAAAAATAAGGATGGAGAGACTTGATCTCATGTACATTTTGGAAATGCTGTCAGGAGGGACCAGACCATAGTGAAGGACATCAAGTTTGGTTAGGTAGAGGGACAACAAAAAAGAGAGACTTTCAACAAGATGGATTGGCACAGTGGTTGCACCAATGAGCTCAAATATAGTAAGGGTTCTGAGATGAGTGCAGGACCAGGTAGTGTTGTGAATGAGCTTGTTCTACTATAAATGGGGATTGCTATGGTTTGGAATGAACAGCGCCTACCAACAACAGCAATCATGATTGTTGCTGTGAAAGGTGCTGGTGTTTAAGAAACCTATGGAGTGTCATCAGAATGGTTAATTGGAGGACTGGGAGACTAAAACCTTCACACTGGTTTGAATGTGGGCAGGGTGAGTTCTTGAACCACCAGAGAAAGTCCAGAGGCACAAAAGTAAAAGTCACCCTGTCCTTGCATGAAACTGTCCCCAAAGTTATGACTGAAATGAGAGGTGGGCTAAGGATGTGTATAGACACCAAAAGTATCCCCTATGTAAGGTTGGCTGAGAAATCACCAATCATTCTTTTTACCTCTTGTCCTCATGGCTTGTATGGGAGAAGTAATGTGCTGTGGTGGTCAAGCCTATAAACCTATCTTATTGCTATTGTTGTTGTTGTTAAGTGCTGTCAAGTCAGTTCCGACTTATAGTGACCCTGCATTGGATTTCTAGGAGTGGCTGGTGGGTTTGAACTGCCAACCTCATGGTTCACAATAACCTTGCAGTCCAGTGCTTTTTCCTATTGTGTCACACCAGGACCCACGTGAGCTTATATTTGTTGTTGTAAAATGCCGTTAAGTTGGATCTGACTCCTAGTGACCCTGTATAGTTTCTGAGAAGCAGCTGGTATGTCTGAACTGTTGACTTAGTGGTTTGCAGTCCAGTGCTGATCCTATAGCACAGAAGTACCTGATTTTAATTTAGATCACACTAAATTCGTCAGATACATGCTTTTAAACAAAATACTTAACCTCCCTAATCCTTGCTCTATTGAAAGAAACTGGGGACTCTGATAGATGCAGTTGTTCAAACAGCACAAGGGGACATTGAATGGTTTAAAATTAGGAAAGGTATGTGTCAGGGTTGTATTTTTTCACTGTATTTATTCAATCTGCATGCTGAGCAAATAATCCAAGAAGCCAAATAATATGAAGAAGAAGGTCACGTTGAAGATTGGAGGGAGACTAACAACTTGCTTACTGATGAAGATCAAAGACCACAGCCTTCAGTGTGGGTTGTATCTCGATGTAAAGAAAACAAAAATCCTCACCACTGGATCAATAAATGCCATCATGACAAGTGCAGAAAAGATTGAAGTTGTCAAAGACTTCACATTGCTTTGATCTACTATCAACACTCATGGGAGCAGCAATCAAGAAAACAAAGATGTCAGTTTGAGGATTATGGTGTGATCTTTTGAATAGCTCCATATGCATGTGACAATTCGACAGTGAATAAGGAAGACTATAGAAGAATTGATGCATTTGTGTTATGGTGTTGGAGAATCTTAAAAGTACTGTAGATTGCCAGAAGAACAAACAAATCTGTGTGGGAAGACGTTCAGACAGAATGCTCCTTAGAAGCCAGGATGGTGGGCCTTTGTCTCTCATACTTCCAGTATATTATCAGGAGGAACGAGCACCTGGAGAAGGACATCATGCTAGGTAAAATTGAGGGTCAGCGGAAAAGAGGAAGATCCCTAATATGATGGATTGGCAGAGTGAAACAGTAATGGAGTCAAGCTTACTAATGATTGTGAGGATGGTGTAGGAACTGGCAGTGTTTCATTCATTCTCTTGCACATAAGGACACTATGAGCTGGAACAGACTCAGCAGCAGACCTAACAATGAACTGTATCATCCATGTAGAGCACTGTGTCATGGTAGTAATAAGACAGTAGGTTTGACTTTTCTAGAGCCTCAGAATAATTTAGAACAAGACAATTACAAAATCTGCTATGTGTGTCTTTTCATCAAAATCTTCTATAAGCTCAGAAGTCTCAGAATTCTGTACTGGAATGGTCTTTATGGTGACGTGGAGGATAAAATTTTTTCACACACTTATCTAGGTGGAATTTGATGGGTTCTGTAGAAGATGAGCAAGATGACTTGTTTTTGTTACTGGATTTTCACATTCACTTTCCTCAGGTTATAGTTATAAGTAAAGGTTAGGTGCAAGAAGGATGATTGGTGATTTCTCAACTAACTCTATGTCGTGGATTATGCAATGGTTCAGTACTAGACCTCTCGCTGATAGATTGACAGCTGGAACCCACCCAGAGTGATCATGGAAGACAGGCCTTGAGATCTCCTCTAAAAGGTGATAGTTTTGAAAATCCATTGCAACAATTTTACTCTGCACACATGGACTGTCCATGATGAGAAGTAGACTTGATGGCCATTAACAGCAACAACAGCAGGTGAGAGTAGCCTGGAAACATCTAAGTAGAAACACTTTTCACTACTGAGAGCATTCCTTTAAGACTTCGTGTTCCCATAAACTCTGTGACACGAGGAAGATGTGGCCCATGCTCCTTCAGTCTCACTTTTAAATATTTTAGTTATGGCGGTATGTCCTTCCCTAAGGAAATGCACCTGGCCTTTTCAACTTCCTTTTTTTTTTTTTTTTTTTTTTTTTTGGACTATATCCTTTTTCTTATTTCTGCAGTATAGATTGAGGAAGGATCTGCTGTCTAGGGACATAGATCCCTTGCAGGAACATTACTTAAAATTCCGATAGAGCCTCAGGAAGTTAATGATTAATGTGAAAACCCCAAATTTATTTTTGAGCCTAGAGTTCAGCCACTTCTCTTACATCAGGTGTTTCCATAGAATTCTCTGGTGATTTTCATATGTAATGAAATTAGATATGAAATGTTCTATTCATTAGGAGATGTTTATGCACTAAGATAGTCCTTAGTGGGTGGGTGACTGAAGAACTAGGTCTTCAAGGAGGAAAAGAAGCGTTCTGGCCTTGCAATGTCTAGGAAGATGCTGTTACTTCGTTGCCTCCTTGCTGAGTTACTCTGTAGTTTGCGCTTTTATTCCTTCACCCTTTGGTTTAAGATTGAGGATCAACAAAATGCAAAACAGAAGTCTAATACGATTGAGAAGGCTGTGAGATACTAAGTGTGTGGATTGAAGCACTTGGGTTTGTTTTGCCAACTTTGATTAGTTGAAATAGACATTATGGTTTATAATAACTTTTACTTATAACTATAAAAATCCTTTGTTGTTAGATAGCATGTCTGAAACGCTCAAATCTGAACCCTAATCACTTCTCCCTTCCATTAAAGCAACTGTTTCAATGTCATCACTTTTGGTAATATAAATTGTTTTTAGAAATCCAAATATTGCATTGCACGTGAACAAACAATACAACTGAAAGTTGTAAGAGCCCAGTTCCAAATTATTGTGATAGCATCACACTGTTCCCTGTTTCTGTTTGTTAATCATGGGGATCCCACCCATATTTATCCCCCCGAATGGTCATGAACTATGTTATCCTCATGGTATGTTAAAGTTGAGTGGTGACTTGACCTCTATTCTAGTGTTGAGAACCACTGTTTTTCTCAAAAGCACATTCATGGGCCTGAGAGTGTTTTTAGTTTCTGTTCATTGTTGGCCTAAAGCAAAAGAGAAAAGTAAGGCACTAAAGCTTTTGCAAGAATTAGGGGAAGTTGCGACTGTCATAATGGGTAGTGCCTTAGTGCTGTTGTTGTTGTTAAGTGCCATGGAGTCAGTTCTGACCAATAACAACCCTGCATAGGGTTTCTGAGGACTGACTGGTGAGTTTGAAGCGCTGACTTTGAGGTCAAGTGCTTATCCTATGGTGCCACATCAAGACTTCTTGGTGCTGTGTTTTGGGTGAAGATCTTGAGTTATGAAAGCAGAGATAGCATGGAATGAATGAATGCAAGATTTGAGTACCTATGGTGGGTAAGAAAATATAAGAAAGATCTCCATCTTCCAAGATCTTAAATCTGGTTGGGCGAACAAGCGAGGCAAACTTGAGGAGCAGTGAAGACTCTCTGCTGTGTTTTGTGGAATTGGACCAGACGGAGTTACACTCATAGCTAGTGCCCTAGGAATTCAAAGACAAGAGGCACTCTCTGGGGGCTGCTGTGCTTGCATAGTTGGAGATGGAGCAGCACTAGGAGGAATGGGTAGGCTATGGCTAGGTACAGACAACAGCATGGGATGAAAGAGCAGCTTCCCTGAGAATGTTTGTAAGAAGTGATAACCTCTGGAATTTTAATGAAACAAGCTCATCCCCTTGAAGGTACACAGTAAGAGGCAAATCAAATCCTTGTACATGGGGTCATTTTGAAGAGAGAAATAATCACCCTCTTGTTTTGCTTTATCTAGAAACTGGCATAATGCCTACATGACACAGAGGATTTTTGGCTTCTTCAAATGTTTTTGGTTACAGTGGCCTTCGACAGATAAGGTGGGAGATTGAAAATACTGCTGCTCTTTTGACAAAAGCATTCCCCGCACCCCCACCATGGCCAGTTCTTAAAATGACATCTCTGTCTTATATTTATTTTAATTCATGTTTGAAAAACTTCTACTTAGATGTGGGTTTCTTTGGAGTGATAACAAATCTATTTGGAGAAAAGTTAATCATTGAACTAAGGGCTTTATCCTTTTGTTTGAATTTTCACAAGCAATATTTTTTATTTGAGGCCGACATTTTCATTTGTTTTTCTCTTCTGTACTTTCACTCTACTTGGCAGAATGGGGATTTCTGGTCCTCTCTGTAATTTTATCTTTTTTCCTTGTGTGTTTTGTTTTTTTTGTTTTTTGTTTTTGTAAAATATACACACCAAGAGATTTATAATTTTAACCATTTTCACAAAATGCACAACCATAACCACTATAGTTTCCCAAACTTTTCATTACTCCAAATAGAAACTCTGTACCCCTTAAGCAAAAATATCCAATTCCTTTCATACCCACACGTCCAACTCCTGGTAACCACTAATAAATGTTTTTCTCACTATATATGCCTATTCTATATATTTTATGTAAGTGGAATCATACAATATGTATCTTTTACTGTCTGATTTATTTACTCAGTATAATGTTTACAAGGTGTTGATAGACACACATTGTTTCTGCCTTTTGGCCAGGGTGCATAGTGCTCCAATGAACATTGATATATAAGTATCTGTTTGAGTCTTGCTTTCAATTATTTTTAAATTCCAAGAGTGTAAATGCTAGGTCTGGTGTGGTGCTGTACGATAAGCAGTGGGTTGTGTAATGGTTAGGTTCTGTGTCAACTCTATTGGGCCAGGATTTCCTGAGGTTGAGCAATTGGGATGTGTTTATTCCCATGGGGATGAAGCCTAGTCCAGTCATGGTTAGCTCTATAATGAGCAGCTATGAGCAACCAATCAATTAAAGGGATGCTTCCTTGGTGGTGTGTCCTGTTTTCAATATAATGAGCATGTAGAAGGGACTCTTCCTTTTTTGTCCACTGGGGACCTGGGACTCTACAACTGTAAGATAATATGCTTTATACATATAAACATATCTAAGTTTCACTGGTTTTGTTTCTCTAGAAAACCTGGCCTAAGACAGACTGGTAAACACAAGGTAGGCAGTTCAAATCCACCAGCTGCTCTCAGAAAGCCTATAAGGTGTTGCTATGAGTCAGAACAGACTCGATGGCACACAACAACAATATGGTAATATCATGTTTAAGTTTTTAAGTTCTAGAATTGTGTTTTCCAGGAAATTATCATAGAATTCCTCACTGTACCAGGATAATAGCTTTACTTCTCTGTCCTTATCTTGTCATACTTGAATTTTCTGGTCCTGCAGTGAAGATACTTGACTAGTTCCCATAGCCAATTCATCAGGGAAGTGATACGAAGGCCAAAGGATAGCAGAAAATCCATTGCCCTGAATACTCAGGTACTAGGAGCTCTGGTAAGGGGCCCTGGTAGCATAGTGGTTATGAATTGGGCTGCTAATCTCAAGGTCGGCAGTTTGAAACTACCAGCTCTTCCACAAGAGAAAGATAAGGCTTTCTGCTCCCATAAAGGTTTGCAGCCTCGGAAACCCTATGCAGGGTCCCCTATGAGTCGGAACCGATTCCATGGTACTTAACAACAACAACAAGGAGTCCTGGTAGCATTGTAGGATAGGCTCTAGATTGCTAACTGAGATGTCAGCAGTTCAAACCAACCATCCACTTAGCTTAGTGGGAGAAACATGAGGCATTCTGCTCCTGTAAAGATTTCCCATGAGTGTTGTTGTTGTTAGGTGTTATGCACAACAAAATGAAACACTGCCACTGCGGCCCAGTCCTATGTCAACCTCACAATTGCTTTTATGTTTGAGACCATTGCTGCTACCATCGTGTCATTCTGTCTCATTGAGGGTCTTCCTCTTTTCCCTAATATGTGTCTGACATTTGAGAGATGAAATCTCACTATCCTTGCTTCTTAGAAGCATTTTAACTGTACTTCTTTCAAGATAGATTTATTTGTACTCCCGTCAAGATTTACAGCCTTGGAAACCCTGTACAGGGTCACTATGGGTCGGAATCGACTCGACGGCACTTAACAACAACAACAAAAGCAGTCTACAGTACTTTTAACATTCTTTTCCAACATAGTAATTCAAATGCATCAATTTTTCTATGGTCTTCCTTTTTCATTGTCCAACTTTCACATGCATATGAGGCAATTGATAATGCCGTACAGTCTTAGAATCCTGTGCAGGATTGCTATGAGTTATAATAGACTCAAATTCAGTAGGGTTTTGTTTGTTTGTTTGTTTGTTTTTGATCCAGAGTTTTGACTCAAAATTGTCATGCAAATTTGCTGTAGTGAATATTGCCCTGACAGGACGTCCACTAGGGTTGATGATCTGTATAGTGGCCGATTTATAAGGTCAGATTCTGCCTTGCAATTTTCTTACTGTGTGTGGAAAAATCAAAATTATCAGTATTTTTTGGATTTTTGCTTTTATTATTTCATTCACTTCTCTGAATTCTGTCTTCTGCACTTTTTCTTTTGTTTTATTTTCTATTAGATTCTCAAACTCTAAGGACAACTCTAACTTGGATGGTTGTGATGGTAGGTGTGTGCCATATAATCAGTTCTGACTCATAGCGACCCTGCATAAGGTTTCCAAGGCTGTACATCATTATGGGAAGAGCAAGCCTCATCTTTCGATTAGCAGCCTAATTTACAATCCATTATGCTACCAGGGTTCCTCCTTACTTGGGTTAATCTAGTAAAATACAGATTTCTAAAAAGCCTTGAAAGTCATGTTCCTAATTCACATTTGCATGTGATACCTTCTTCAATATCTCATGTGACTTTACTTAAATTATGACTTTACTTTCTAAAACAAAATTGTGGCTGCATGTTTCCTTAAGCAGTTTTCTTTAAAAACAAACAAACAAACAAAAAAACAGGGATTAAAAAACATACACAATCCCATTGCAAAAGTTGTATTTACTGTGAAGCTTAAGGAATAGAATCAGGAAGAGACTCCTCCACTTGTCAAAGTAAAGTCTATAACTCACCCTGACACTTGCACTGTTTAGTAGAAGATTGGAAAGACTCTACTAAACCACTGGATTTAACATTTCTAGTTAATATATTTTTAAGTTAATAAAATGCAAAGTATAGTAGGCTTTAGGGTATAGACTAAACATTAGCTACTGTCTACAAAGGAGTCCCTGGGTAGTGCAAATGATTGGTGTGCTCGGCTGCTAAATGAAAGGTGGGAAGTTTGGGTCCATCCAGAAGCACCTCAGAAGAAAATCCTGGTCAGAGACAACTTGGGAAAGACTGGCCCTTTTATTGTTTGCATCAGATTGGCAAATCAGGTCGACATATAATCAAGGTAGTTTATGCACGGTTATGCACATCTAGACTTGGATACACGGATAGAAAGGGTATCGGTATTGAAGGCCGCAGAGTTGGGGCCTCAGTTGTGGATCCACAGAGAGTTCAGAGATGCTGGGGTTGCTTAAGAGAGGACTGAGGGGTAGGAGAGGGAGAAGAGTGGGCCAGTTGGCATGCTGGACTGAAGAGCCTGGTAGGACTATGACCAGTTTTCTGAGCTTCCAGACCATAGACTCCTTATGTCAATGAAGAAGAAAGGCTGCCTCTTAACTCCCACTTTCCAGGTAGGAAATTCCTTACCTTGAAGGGAGAGAGTGGGAAAGCATCTGCACTCAGTCTGGCGTAGTGTTTGGGGAGTCAGCAGAGTGAAAAATTGGGAAGGACATTATTTACATACCTTCCATCTGGCCTACCCTCTTTAGCTACCAGTTTCTGAGGTGAGGAGAAGCTCTGTGACAGAGTCTGAGACCCCATGAGTCACACATTGGGGTGGAAGGAGAAATGGGTAATTCTCTTAATCTCCTTGGCTTCCAGTTTCCCTATTTTCACCATGAAAAAGTTGGATCAAAGCAGTCACTTCACAAAATTTTATTTTTAAGGAGTGGTGTTTTTTGTTGTTTTGTAATTGTGGAAAAAAAATCATAGAAAAAGATTTAAAGGACAAAAAACAAAGCATGCTATCTCCCCAGAAGTATTATCTATTTTCCATTGTACATTCATTCCAACTTCAGTAACGTATCTCTCCCACCCTACCCCACCCTACAGAGCTCCGGTAGTGTAGTAGTTATGAATGGGGCTGTGAACCTTAAGCTCAGCAGTTTGAGACTACCAGCTGTTCTGTGGGAGAAAGATGAGGCTTTCTGTTCCCATAAAGATTTACAGCCTTGGAAACCCTGTACAGGGTCACTATGAGTCATAAGCGACTCCATGGCACATCACGATGACCCCACCCTGGTAGAAAAGTCTGCAGACTTTTGTGATGATCATTTCTTTACTTTTAGTCCTAGTTGTATTGCTTATGTGTGCATCTGTAAATAATTTAGGTTAATCTTTGCTTGTTTTTGAACTCTATTTAAGTGGAATAATTCTATGCTTCCTTTTATATCTTACTTTAATTTTTTTCTTTTAATATGTATTTGCAAGACTACAATGCATTGATCCTTTGGACTATGGGTGGACATTTGTGTTGCTTCTGGTTGGAGTCATTATGGGCAATGGTACTATGAACATTCATATCCATATGTCCTGGGGCACATATGTGCAAGTTACTCCATGACAGAAGCAGAATCACTCACCATAGGACATGCATGTCTTAAACTGTTTTCCAAAGTGTTCCTGTCTTAAACAAAACCTGATATATTAGGCCAAACACCAAATAGATAAAGCCTAGTTCTCTGCTTGAAGCAGGGGTGGTATTCCAGGGTTTCACTTTCTCTCTACTATGATCTGTTGGTGCCTCTCTTGTTGGTCAAACACACCTTGTTCTCCAACATTCTTTGCTGCTTCTATATTTTCTATGTTGCTTTGGAAGACTATGAATTTCAGTGATTTTCCATTTCAAGGGTAAGAAACGATCCTGACTTTCTGACCCCCAACCAACATCTTTACTCAGGATTATTTTAATTTGGAAACCCAAGATTAAAAATAGGCATTTCCCTATGCCCTCCCTAAGGAAATTCCTCTTCCCTAGAGAACCAGAAGATTAAAAAAAAAGGGACCCATCTGTCCTTTTCCTGACCCTGAATTAGCTTGACTTGGGGATTTGGTTGGAAGCAGAAAAATTGTATCTACCAGTTATGTAAGAGAATAGCCAAAAGCAGTTGGATTAAGATATTCAAGTGGCAGCTTCAATTTAAGCTCAGAGAAAATGAATCAAAATGCTTAATACTGCTTGAGGTATAAAGATATTTGTATAGCATCTGATGTGTTTTGATGCTGACTACCTTGTGGTTATGAAATTATTGTGGTGGTTTTAGGTTTAGAGGGAATTCATGTTGTTAGGTGTTATTGTGCCGACCAAAATGGCAAAGCATCGAAATGGAGACCTTTCTTAATGTTGTCCTTTGCCAAAAGTATAACACTAAGCAGGATTGATGCTGGAACAGTCTGGGCAGTAGACAGGCCAATGCATGTAATGCATATCATTAAAAATAGTTCGCACAAAGAAATGGTTGTTATTGTGCTTCATCCAAATTGGACTTAGTAGCTAATTAAGTATAAGCTCCTTCTTCTTCTTCTTCTTTTTTTTTTTTTTCCATGGCCATATGCAGTTTTTGAATTCTTACAACACAAACTGTTTTAAAGAAGAAGTTAAATACAGAATGCATTGAGTTTGGTAGAGAGAGTTTAAAGGTCTGCATTTTCCCACCAAAGCTATTTAATATCAGCTGCAGAGTGGGTGTGTGTGTGTGTGGAAGGGTTGTGACCTCCCTTATTTTTACAACCATTGCCATGATTTCATAATACTGGCAGCAGTAACCAGAGTGAAGAAGTAGACTTTATTACAGTAATTATATGCCAGAATGTGGGTATTAAAACAGAAAAACTTTTCTACTGATAATAAATGTCAAGGGGAAAATGACTTTACCCAACAAATGGCCCTTCATCCTTGTTTTTAAGATGTTAATGGCCTTAATGAAGATCAGGATGCGTCCATAGGATAGTAGTTCAGTCTCCATATAGTTTTTTTTTTTTTTACCTTCTTTCTATGATGGGAAGAAGGACAGTTGAAGGACTTAAGACTTGCATGTCTTAGCAAGTTAAGTTTATTTTTCTCCATGGCATAAAGTCAGATACATTTTTACTTGAGAAGATATGCCCATTGTTTCTGTAGAGAGATTAATTATGACCATAACTGAATTAATCTATTGTTGCTAAATCACTTCATTGCTTTTCATATGTTGTGGTGAAGTTCTGAGAACTGGGAAAAATAATGTGACATGAAATTTTTTTCTTGTAATCTGATAGTTTTCCAACTACTGAAAAAAAAAAAAAAAAAGCTTAAATAAGGACAATAAAGGGCCTGAGTAAGTATGATATCTGTCCATGTTCTGAACTATAGGCTTGTGGTTACTGAATCATTTTCATTAAGAATTAGTTGGAGTTTATCAACACATCTCTGGAATATTAAATATAGTCTTCAGTGTAGAAAGTCTACATAATAAGTGTAGAAATACATAGTTTTTTTTTCCATTACTCAACTGAGTTGAGTGAAAGGTTGATCAATCCCAATGCTAAGATTATAGTACTTTTTCTGTTATTTAAAAGTAGGAAGTTGGTTTTTATTCTGAAGGAGGAAGTTGAACCTTTCTCCACCATGCTCTATTAGCTTGGATACACAAACTGACTATACTCAGGAATTCAATAGCAAAAACACCCAGTGTCTAGCATTTTAGAGCCAGAGGTTACACTTTGCCTATGGTTTTTGGCCATTTGCTCAAGGCATACAGACTTTTCTCTGAATGGTGGTGGTTGGGGGTTCTGTGTCATGGAGTCAGTTCCAACTCATAGTGATCTTGCATAGGGTTTCCAAGGCTGTAAATCTTTATGGGAGCAGAAAGACTCATCTTTTTCCCATTGAACAGCTGGTAGTTTCAAACTGCTGACCTTGAGGCTAGCAGCCTGACTCATAACCACTACGCTACCAGAGCATCTTTCTTTGAATACCCATTTTTAATCCTGTATACAGTTGGTACTGAACAAGTTGGGAATGATGTACTGTTTTCAATCTGGGGACTCGATCCTTTTGTAGAGGGACAGATAAGAGGTTTTGGATTCGGAATCTGTTAAAATGAATTGTGTGTGGATGGTGAACTGGGCAGTATCTTAAGCCCTGGGTACAGAGGCATTGTTTGCTCTGACTCACAACAACCTTAGGTATTTGCCACTCCCACTCGGTGTCATTGCTCAAAATCCATACCAATCCTCAGAACCCAATGCTGATGCCTCTTCTGTGTTTTCTCTGTTTGCTTCAGTGGGCTGGACTTTAAAAATGAGCTATTCTTGGACATCCTGGGAGCTGCCCCGGACCAGGGAGATGACTGCAGGTCCTGCAGGTCATGCTCCACTCCTGATATTCTTGGGAATGTGGAATTATTTGAATTAAAAGAAAATAAATCTTTTGCAAATGTTAATACAAATAACTGTAGGAAGGGCTTGGTGCCGAAAAAGAAGCTAGGAATTCTTGCTGCTTACTAAGTTATTTTTTGGTGAGGAATATACTAGGTTGGCAGTTTGAGCCCAGGAGTTGCTCTGGGAGAGAGAAACATGAGGTTTCTGTTCCTGCAAATTTAAAGCCTCAGAAATGCTAGACAGGGTCACTGTGAGTTGGAACCAACTTAACAGTACTTAACAATAACAATAACAACAACAACAACAGAAGCAACAATAAATTATTATTTGATGGGGAATATTAGGTTGGACTCCTGGTATGGAGCTGTAAGTTCAGCATTGGACCGTGAACCGAAGGGTTGACAATTCAAACTCACCAGTTGCTCCTTCTTGGAAATCCTATACAGAGTTGTTATGAGTCGGAACAGACATGACAACACTTAACAACAACAAAAACAGTATATTAGGTTACTATGGAGGTCCTGGTGAGGTGCTGTAGAATAAGCATTGGATTGCTAACTGCAAGGTTCGTAGTTCAAACCCATCACCATATACAGGGTCGCAGAGTCAGATCTGACTTGATGGCCCTTAACAATAAAAAATGGGAAATGTTGAAGACAAGATAATTGTCATACGTTTAATGGTTGTTGGATCATCTTCTTTTGCTACTATTCATAAACTCAACATTCAGAGGTTATCTGCCCATTCTTCCTAGTCGGTCTTAGCCTGGAAGCTCAGTTGAAACCTGTTTACCCAAAAGTAACCCTGATGATATTTAAAATACCAGTAGCATAGCTTTCAGCATCAGAATAACTCACAAGCCACCACAGTAGGACAAACTGACAGACCAAAATGGATGTCAGAAGAGACTCTGAAACTTGATCTTGAGCATAGTGAACCTAAAGCGAAAGGAAGAAATGAGGAAGTGAAATAACTGAACAAAGAGCAGCTTGAGAAGAGAAAAATATTATAACAAAATATGCAAAGATCTGGAGTTAGAAAACCAAAAGGGAAGAACATGCCTAGCATTTCTCAAGCTGAAAGAACTGGAGAAAAAGTCAAGCCTCAGGTTGTAATATTGAAGGATGTTATGGGCAAATATTGGATGATGCAGAAAGCGTCAAAAGATGGAAGGAATGCACAGAATCACTGTACCAAATAGAAACTGTCGACATTCAACCATTTTAAAAGGTAGCATAAAATCAAGAACCGATAGTACTAAAGGAAGAAATGCAAGGTGCACTGAAGGCATTGGTGAAAAACAAGGTTCCAGGAATTGATGGAATACAAATTGAAACCTTTCAATAAACTGATGGAGCAGTGAAGGTGATCACTCATCTTAGCCAAGAAATTTGGAACTCAGCTACCAGGTCAACCAAGTGGAAGAATTCTGTCAATGTGTTCATTCCAAAGAAAGATGTCCCAACAGAATGTGGAAATAATCAAACAGTATCATTAATATCCCATGCAAATAAAAATTTGCAGAAGAAAATTCTTAAAATTGACTGCAACAGTACATCGACAGGAAACTGCCAGAGGTTTATGCCGGATTCAGACAATGACACAGAATAGGGGATATCATTGCTGATGTCAGATGGATCTTAGTTGAAATGAGAGAATACCAGAAAGATATTTACTTCTTCCTTATTGACTATGGAAAGGCATGTATCATTTCTAGCTGTGGATAATATTGTAAAGAATGAGAATTCCATTCTTCATGTGCTCGTGAGGAATCTATACATGAACTAAGAGGCAGTATTTCAAACAGAATATGGGGTTACTGAATGGTTTAAAATCAGGAACCAGCATTGTATTCTGTCACCATAGTTATTCAATCTTATGCTAAGCAAATAATCTACAAAACTGGTTGATGTAAATAAGAAAGTGGTATGGTAGCGTAATGGTTACGAATAGGGCTGCTAACCTCGGGTCAGCAGTTCGAAACTACCAACTGTTCTGTGGGAGAAAGATGAGGCTTTCTGCTCCCGTAAAGATTTACAGCCTCAGAAACCCTGTACAGGGTCGCTATGAGTCGGAACTGACTCCACAGCACATAACCACAATAACAACATCAGAATTGGAGGAAGATTCACTAACAATCTTGTTTGCTGAAAGCCGTCAGTATGGTTTGCACCTCAATGTAAAGAGAACAAAAATCCTCACAACTGAACCAACAAATAACATTGTTATAAATGGAGAGAAGATTGAAGTTGTCAAATACTTCGTTTTAATGTTCATGAAAGCAACAGTCCATAAATCAAACGACATATCACATTAGTCAAATCTGCTGCCAATGAAAGTGTTCAAGAGAAAAGACGTCAGTTTGAGGTCTAAGGTGTACCTGACCCAAGCCATGGTGTTTTCAATACCCTCATATGCATGTGAAAGTTGCACAACGAATCAGGAAGACTGCAGAAAAATTGGTACACTTGAGTTATGGTGTTGGAGAAGAATATTAAAAGTACCATGGACTTCCAGAAGAACAAACACATCTGTGTTGGAAACAGTACAACCAGAATGCTCCTTAGATGGCGAGTTTTCATCTCTCATTCTTTGCACATGTTATCAGGAGCGACCAGTCTCTGTAGACGGTAAAGTGCTCGGTAAAGCGGAGGCTCAGCAAAGAAAGAGGAAGTCCCCCAATGACTTGATAGGTACAGTGGCAGCAGCAGTGGTTTCAAGTGTAACAACAATTGTGAGGATGGTGTTTCTTTCTGTTGTACTCGTCACTATGCGTTGAAAGTGACTCAATGGCACCTAACAACAACAACTTATTATACTGTGTCAGCTTGAACTGTCCTAGATTGAGGAGAGTGACTATTGGAATTGTTTGATTACTGTTGTCTCATGCTTTGTTTCTTTATATCTTGATTTTGAACTTGCAAACATATCTCTCTAAATCAGTTCAGGAACCCACTTGTATCCTATTTTCCCTTAACTTCAAAAAGGAACCAGCCCATTTGAAGTTTATACAGAGATTACGTGCTTTCAAAAGTCATGGGTCCAAATTAGAGGATGCACACCCTAGTGACCTGAAATTCTATATACTTTTCTGGTTAGATGGAGATAGAAACTTCCAATGTGGAGTGAAGACCAACTGACCTAGGACAAGTCTCCCTTTTGCCAAATCTAACTGTAACACTTGGTGAAGGTTAGTAAATCTCTCTAAGCTAGGTTTCTGCATCTGTGCTAATTGTAACCTCACTGCAGTTTTGCAAGTCATACTGACAATGTATGCTAAATCCTAGCCCAGGGATCACAAATACCTGGCAATTGTGATACTACTTTCTTATTCTATGTCAATGGCAGATACCTCAACTCAATCCTTTTTTCTGTTAGCTAAGAGACAGCTTCAGAATTCTTCTCAGCATAATGTTCCAGATAGCCACTGCTGTTGTTAAGTGCCATTGAGTCAGTTCCAACTGATAGCGACACTGTATAGGGTTTCCAAGGAGTGGTTGTTGGGTTTGAACTATCAACCTTGTGGTTAGTAGTCCAGTGCTTAACCTGAAGCGCCATATCAAAAATCCAAGGTACTGGCTAATTAAAGTTGGCACATGTGATTTGCCATTCCTGGTACAATCCTTGGGGCAAGGTGGATGTTCAATAGATAATATTTCTTATACTGATTCTATCATTGCTATTGGTAATATCATCAGGAGGCTGCAGATATGATAGCAGGAAGCACAGGCTGCTATTTCTTGCTCTTCCCATTATTACTCAGCTTGCATCCTGACTCAGTAGCACTGCATACAGCTGATCACTCACTTGACTCAGGAATATTGGCCTCTGATCTTTATCTACCTCTCCAGTCCCCTACTCCATCTACTCATGGTTTTTTGTTATCTCCATGACCTCGAAACTTTGGAGTGTCCTAGGGCCCTTCTTTTCCTTTTTTATCCACCCTCACTAGGTTGCCTCACCAAGTTTCATGGCTTCAAATATCATCCATATGCTGATGACACCAACATTTATATCTCCAGACTGAATCTCTGCTTGAACTCCAGACTGCCTTCCTGAGACAAATCTCTGATGTTATTGTTGTTGTTGTTAGGTGCTGTCAAATCGGTTCTGATTCAGTGGCTCTATGCACAATAGAATGAAATACTGCCTATTCTGCACCATTCTTGGAATCGTTGCTATGTTTGAGCCCATTGTTGCTACCACTGTGTTAATCCATCTTGTTGAAGTTCTTCCTCTTTTTCTTTGACCCTCCACTTTACTGAGCATGATTTCCTTCTTTGGGGACTGATTCCTCCTGACAACATGTTCAAAGAATGAGAGACGAAGACTAGCCATTCTTACTTCTAAGGAGCGTTCTGGCTATACTTCTTCTAAGACAAATTAGTTTGTTCTTTTGGCAGTCAATGGTACTTTCAATATTCTTCATCAATACTGTAATTCAAACACAGAAATTCTATGGTCCTCCTTATTCATTGTCCAACTTTGGAATGTATACAAGGTGATTGAAAATACCATGGCTTAGGTCAGTTGCACCTTAATCCTCAAAATTGAAATCTTTGCTCTTGAACACTTTAAAGAGGCCTTTTGCAGCAGATTTACCTAATGCAACATGGTATTTAATTTCTTGACATCTGCTTCCATGAATGTTGACTGTGGATCCAAACAAAATGAAGTGATTGACAGCTTCAATCTTTTCTTCATTTACCATGATGTTATTTATTGGCCCAGTTGTGAGGATTTTAATTTTCTTTACACTGAGTTGTAATTCATGCTGAAGGGTGAGTTAAAGACATAGTCATAGACAACACATCACTTATTGTTGTTGTTGTGATGTCAAATTTGTTCTGACTCATAATGATCTTGTATAGAGTTTCCAAGGTGGTTAGTAGTTCAATATTTATCCTACAATGCCACATCATTCTCCTAATCTCTAATAGATGTGTTTATTAATTGTGTCAATTGGCCTTATTAATTAATATCCATAGGCATCTCCAGTCCAATATATTCAGAGCTGATATCCTGATTCACAGCCCCCTCCCGTATAACCTAAACTGATTCCATTCATTGTCTTCTTCATTCTAGCAAATGGTAATTCTGCCCAAGATTTCTTCAAATGGAAAATGTTGAAGATATCTTTGACCCCTCTTTTTTCCTCATATCCCACACTCAATTCATCAAGAAATCTCATTGGTGCGACATCTAATTTCTTACTTCTTCTCAATCCTTAAACTCTACTACCGTGGTCTAAGTCACTGTTTCTCACCTGGATTATTGCTATCACCAATAATAAGTCTGTTGTTTCTGGGTGTTCTTTAGCTGATTACAACTCATAGTGATCCCATGTAACTGAATAGAACTGTCCCAGAGGACTTTCTAAGCTGTAATCTTAATGGGAATAGATTGCCAGTTCTTCTCTCTCATGGGCTGCTTAGTGGATTTGAAACACTAATGTTTCAGTTAATAGTCAAGCACTTACTGGTTGTGCCACTAGGGCTCCATAATAATAGATCACAATGGTTTTCAACACACAACATGATGGTTTTAAAATGGAAGTCTGATAATGTCGTTCTTCTGTTTCACAACTTAGATGGAGTCTGATGCCTTAGAGGGAGTCCTGGTGTACTGTAAGATAAGTACTAGACTGCTAACCGCAAGGTTGGTGAGTCCAACCCAACAATCACTCTTTAGAAACCCTATACAGGGATGCTATGAGTTGGAATCGAATGATGACACACAACAGCAACAATGCCTTAGAGTAAGAGCTTAGAGTACAAGCCAAAGTCTCTATAATCTCTTACAAGGCCCCTTTTATTCTACCTTTATTCACTCTGTCTAGCACTGGTTTACTTGCTGCCTAAGAATATGCCACTCCTGCTTCTGACCTCTGCATTCTCTGGACCTGTGGCACTGTAGAAAAAACACTGGACCGCAAGGTTGGTTTGAACCACAAGGTCGGTGGTTCAAACTCACTAACTGCTCCTTGGAAGCCCTATACAGGCTCACTATGAGTCAGAACTAACTCAAAGACACTTAACAACAACAACTACAACAACAAACACATGGGCATGTGGCTTGTTTCCTCATTACTTTGGACTCTCAGTATCAGCAACTTCCCTTCCTTATCTCCTCAGTTTGACACCTCCTTCATATTCCCTGTGGGGTTTTTTTTTTTTCCTTCCTGACATATAGCAATCTCTGACATAAGGCTGTGTTTATTTTTTGCATTGGAGTCTTACTGGGAAAATTCAAACCTTCCATGTGGGCAACTGAAGTCCTGGTGTGCTACTGTGGGTTAACGAATGTGCTGGACTGCAGTCATTTTGAACTTCAGGTCGGCAGTTCAATCTCACCAGCTGCTTCTCAGAAACCCTATACAGGGTAGCCAGCTATGGGTCGGAACTGACTTGATGGCACTTTACAATAACAACAATGTGGGAGACTTGAGTTCAGTTCTTGGTCACACATTGGTCAATGGAGGTTTGTGCACTGCTATGAGGATGATCAGGTTTCAGCACCACCCCCACACTAAAATGGACTAGGGAAAAAGGCCTGGTTATCTACTTCTGACAATGTTTCTCTGCTATGCAAGAGGATCGTAGAAGAATTGATGCCTTTGAGTTGTGGTGTTGGAGGAGAATACTGAGGGTGCCATGGACTGCCAAAAGAACCAATAGATCTGTTTTGGAAGAAGTGCAGCCAGAGTGCTCCTTGGAGGCCAGGATGGCTAAGCTTCGTTTCTCCTACTTTGGACATGTAGTCCGGAGGAAACAATCTTTGGAGAAGGATGTCATGCTGGGTAGGGTGTAGGGTCAGAGAAAAAGAGGAAGACCTCCAACGAGATGGATCGGCCAGGTGGCATCATTGATGGACTCGGGGGTGGCAGCGGTGGTGAGGTTGGCCCAGGATCGAACATTGTTTCGTTCTGCTGTGCATGGGGTCGCTATGAGTCGGTTCCGACTCGATGGCACCTGACAACAACATCTACTTCTGAAAAGCAGCTAAAGAAACCCTATGAATCAACATGGTCCTATCCACAACCAGACGTGCCGTGTTTGGTTCTGTTGTACCTGGGATCACCATGAGTTGGGCTTGTCACAAGTAAGGGATGATTCAGCAACAATCAGTAACAATAAATCTCATTAGGGTACAATCACTAAGGGGGCAGGAACTTTGCTCCTTCTTGTATCCCTAGCATTTAGAAAGTTCCACATGTATAATAAGTATTCCGTTTTCATCAAACTGCTAAATATATGTAAAGAATGGCTCTAAAGCTTGAGTTTTTCAGAGTTATTAGTGGAGTAATTCTCCACAAGATTACTTAGAATCTAAATTATTTCCTACGTTCTGTTATTCTCCATAATTTTATTATCTCAAAATATTTACCACTAAGAACAAAGGATCAACTCAGTCACTGAAACTATGAGTAAAAATGACTTTGTTTCCTGTAGATTTTAGTACCCTACTGGTGCTGTCCTGGTGTGGCACTGTGGTTAATGCGCCAGACTGCAAAGCCGTTTGAACTGCAAGGTTGGCAGTTCAAGCTCATCAGCTGCTCCTTGGAACCCTACACAGGGTCGCTATGGGTTGGAATCAACATGACAGCACTTAACAACAACAACAACAATGATGCTGTAGGATATGCACTGGATTGCTAGTTAATTTGAACCTCAAAGTTGGCAGTTAAAATCCATCAGGTGCTTCTTGTACCCTGTACAGGGTTACTATGAGTCAGAACTGACTCGATGGCACTTAACAACAAGACAACAATTTGTTTATTTTGATATATAGAGATAGAAAGTGTTGAATACTTCAAGTTGATTTTGATACTGATCAACTTTGGGTACTTACAATACATAGGTAAGTATTGAAAATTACCTTTTGCCACCTGTGTGTTTTCACTTCTTTGGGCTCAACTTTTGGCTTTGGAATTTCTAGGAAGGTCTACCAATCTAGTTAGAAAGGAACAGAGGACTTAAGAGATATATTGATGAGGTTATTTATATGACAATGTGTGAAAAGTAGCAATCGCACATATCAAAGAATGGGAATCAAAGGTGGTGAAGGATGCTGGTAGGGGTTGGAACAGGGAAGGGGGATTTTATAAGTTTCCTTTCTAAGAAACTAAAAGAGGGATTTAGTCCTCTTAAGTAACTGTGTGGCCTCAAGGTAGCCATTTAATTTTCTTTGGACCTCAGTTTCCACATCAGTGAAGTAAAAGACTTATACTGCAAGATTTGTCAGATCAATCCCAACACTATCTTCATCCGATGCTTTGAAAGGCCTCAGGGTCAGACTCATAGATGTGGTCTCCATTTATAATAAGAAATCTCTCGGAGGTACACATCTTTATCTACAAAACAAAAGAAATGTTTCACTTAAATGGTCTCTAAGTTTTTTCCAAGTTTAACACTCTTTGTTCCCATTGTGTTTTGGGGTCTCTTCCCTTAGATTTCTGGTGAAATTAAGTCGCTTGAAATTTTTTGGTGGTGAACTTCCTTTGAAGCTGTAGTCAGACATACACAAATGGGAGGAATGCTACACATACATTTGTAGATACAGGGTACGGTATTTTGCTGTTGGTGTATACTCACTCTGTCTTGAGACAGTGTGAGGAGCATAGAGATGTATCCTCGTGGATAGCTTCTATTCTATAAACTTGACGGTAAAAGATCAGAAAATACTTCACTGAGATACTGTTGTTATTGTTGTCAGGTGCCATCGAGTCGGAACCGACTCGTAGCGACCCCATGCACAGCAGAACGAAACAATGTCCGATCCTGGGACAACCTCACTACCGCTGCCACACTTGAGTCCATCAATGCTGCCACCTGGCCAATCCATCTCGTTGGGGTCTTCCCGACCTTCCATCTTACCAAGCATGATATCCTTCTCCAGCGACTGTTCCCTCCTGACAATATTTCCAAAGTATGAGAGACGAAGTTTAGCCGTCTTGGCCTCAAAGGAGCACTCTAGCTGCACTTCTTCCAAAACAGATCTATTGGTTCTTTTGGCAGCCCGTGGCACTTTTAGTATCTCCTCCAACACCACAATTCAAAGGCATCAATTCTTCTACGATCTTCCTTATTTACTGTCCAGCTTTCGCATCCATATGATGTTATTGAAAATACCATGGTTTGGGTCAGGTGCACCCTAGCCCTCAAGCTGACATCTTTGCTCTTCAACACCTTAAAAAGTTCCTGTGCAGCAGATTTGCTTAAAGAATACATCGTCTGATCTCTTGACTGCTGCTTCCGTGAGTGTTGATAATTGATACAAGAAGAATGAAGTCCTTGCTAACTTCAATCTTTTCTCCATTGATAAGAATGTTATTTATTGGTCCAGTGGTGAGGACTTTTGTTTTTTTTGACATTGAGATGTAATCCATACTGAAGGCTGTGTTCTTTGATCTTCATCAGTAAATGTTTCAAGTCCTTCACTTTCAGCAAGCAAGGTTGTATCATCTGCATATCGCAGGTTGTTAATGAGTGTTCCTCCAATCCTGACACCAC
>NW_006408809.1:2829924-2835974 GCF_000296735.1 Chrysochloris asiatica | reverse complement strand
AAAAAAAAAAAAAGTTGATATCAGTCTTTAACCTTGGTTCTGATCAATTCACATTGGAAACCGCAGTTTTTATTTTTTAACCTTTTTTTGAGTGTGAATTGAGTGAAAGTTTGCAAAAGAGATCATTTGTTTCACATTTAACTAATTATATATGTTGTTTCATTTCAATGGTTACAATCCCCTTATACAACATTATCCAACTGCCTCCCTGTGATTCTTCTTTTCCTTCTTCCTTTTACGCCAATTCTTCTGAATATTGTCCATAGGTAAATGCTGCCCTTTTGGTCTTGAATAGTTGACCATTCTTCAGTGTGCATAACTCACTAGTGTTGTTGTCCCCCTATGTATCTATCTACTGATTGGCTAAAAATTGAACCATGAGGGTGAGTTCCATTCTAGACATGAAGAATAGCCAAGGGCCATAGTCTTGTGTTCCCCCAGTCTCGTTTTAAAAATAATTTTGAACTTTGTTTCCTATTTCTATTCAAGAAATTTCAGAATAGTTGGTAGTGGTAGCTGGGCACCATCTAAGTCTTCTGGTCTTGGTTATGGTAACTGATGTTCACTTGGTCCATTAGTCCATTGGTCTGTTTCCAAGTGTATTCAATTTCCATAACTTTTCTTTCCGTCGGAAAGGAAGAGACCAATAGTTATGTCTTAGACGACTGATCACGAGCTTTTAAGATCTCAGTTGCTACTCACAAAAGTAGGATGTAGAACATTGTCTTTGTAAACTATGTTATGCCAGTTGATCATGGTGTCCTCTGAAACTATACCCTGAGCCCACAGGCCCAGAAACTCATTCCTCAGATGTTTGGTAATGTCTAAGAAGCTTTCACAATTTTCTCCTGTTGTTGTTGCTAAGTGTTATTGAGTCGATTCTGACCCATAATGATACTGTAGAGGGTTTCCAAGGAGTGGCTGGTGAGCTTGAACCACTGACCTTGTAGTTCAAACCAACGTTGCTGTCGAGCATATTAACCCACAGTGCCACACTAGAACTTCAGTTTTCCCCTACCTGCCCCACCAAATTCATGGATATGTTTGCATTAAAGATAAATATTTATATACAAATCATTGAACCGTCTACATATTTATGGGTTATTTGCATTCTCCCTCTAACACCCATTCAGCCTGTGTATCTAGCTATCCAGGTATTTACGTGTTGTGGTTAAATGTTCGTTCTAACTCATAGTGACATTATGTACAACAGAAGGAAACATTGCCTGGTGCTGCTCTAGCCTCACAATCATTGTTAAGATTGAGCCCATTGCTGCTGCCATTGTGTCAATCCATCTCAGTGAGGGTCTTCCTCTTTTACTCTCACCCACCACTTTACCAAGCATGATGCCCTTCTGCGGGGACTGGTCCTTCTTCATAATATGTACAAAGTATAAAAGACAAAGTCTCATCATTCTAGCTTCAAAGGAGCATACTTGCTGTCCTTCATCCAACACAGATTTGTTCGTTCTTCTGGTAATTCCCAGTATTTTAATATTCTCTAACACCATAATTCAAATGCATCAACATTCCTAAGGCCTTCTTTATTCATTGCTCTACTTTCACATACATATGAGATTATTGAAAATACTATGGCTTGGGTCAGTTATCAAACTGGCATCTTTGCTCTTGAACACTTTGAAGAGTTCTTGTGAAGCAGATTTGCCTAATGAGATATGTTGTTTGATTTCTTGACTGCTGCTTCCATGAGTGTTGATAATGGAGCCAAGCAAAATGAAGTATTTGACAACTTCAATCTTTTCTCCATTTATCATGATGTCATTTATTGGTCCAGCAGTAACAATTTTTGCTTCTTTACCTTGAGGTGCAGACTATACTGAAGGCTGTGGTCTTTGATCTTCATCAATAATTATTTGTCCTCTTCACTTTCAGCAAGCAAGGTTGTAACATCTCCATATTGCTGGTTGTTAACGAGTCTTCTTCCAGTACTGATGCCATGCTTTTCTTCATACAATACAGTTTCTCAGATTATTTGTTCTGCATGCAAACTGAATAAGTAAGGTGAACGAATACAACCCTGACACATACCTCTCCTGTTTTTAAACCTTTCAATGTCTGCTTATTCTATTCAAATGACTGCCTGTTTGTCTATGTACAGACTCTGTATGAGCACAATTAGGTATTACAGAATACTTATTCTCTGCTATGTCCATAGCTTGTCATGATCAACACAGTCAAAAGCTTTTGTATAGTCAATAAAACAGATAAGCATCTTTCTGGTAGTCTCTGCTTTCGGCCAAAATCCATCTTATGTCAACAATGATATTCCTCATTCCACATCCTCATCTGAATCCAGTTTGAGCCTCTGACAGTTCTCGTCAATGTACTGCTGCAGCTGTTTTTGAATGATCTTTAGCACAATTTTACTTGTGTGTGATATTAATGATATACTCAGATGATTTATGTATTCTGTTAGGTCACCTCTCTTTGGAATGGGTACAAATATGTGTCCTCTTCCAATCAGTTGGCCAGGTGTTGTACAAATTTCTTGGTACAGATGAGTGAGTGACTCCAGTGCCTCCTCAGCTTGTTGTAATGTTTCCATTTGTCTTCCATCAATTTCCAGAGCTTTGTTCTTTGCCAATGCCTTCGGTGCACCTTAGGCTTCTTCCTTCAGTGTCACTGATGTTTAATCATATGCTATCTCTTGAAATGATTGAGCATCAACAATTTCTTTTTGATACAGTGACTCTGTGTATTTCTTCCATCTTCGTTTGATGCTTTCTGCATCATTCAATATTTCCCCCCAAAGGATCCTTCAATGTTTCAAGTCAAGGCTTGAATTTTTCCTTCATTTCCTCAGCTTGAGAAATGCTGAGTGTGTTCTTCCCTTGGTTTTTTAACTCCAGGCTTTTGCATATTTTATTATAGTACTTGACTTTTTGTTTTCTCTGTTCATTTATTTATTTATTTTTAATATCCTCATTTCTTCCATCTTCTCTAGCATCTCTGTGCTGGAAAGCAAGTTTCAGAGTCTCTTTAGATATACCTTTTGGTTTTTTCCTTCTTTCTGGTCTTCTTTAATGACCCTTTGCTTTCTTCCTGTATGATGCTCTTGATGTCATCCCAGAACTCTTCTGGTCTTCAGTCACTAATATCTAATGCATAAAATCTGTTCTTGAGATGATCTCTAAATACAGGTGAGATATGCGGCTCCTGTGGACTTATTTTAATACTCTTCAGCTTAAGCCTGAATTTGCATATATGAGCAATTGATGATCTGTTCTAGTTTGCCTCTGGCCTTGTTTTGACTGATGATATGGAGTTTTTCCACTATCCCTTCCCACAAATTGTTAATCTGATTTCTGTGTATTCCATCTGGTGAGATCTATGAATATAGTCACTATTTATGTTATACATTGTTTCACCTAGGTATTTGCAATGAATTGGCTTTGCGAAATTCTATCACAAGACCTCCAGTGTTATTTTTATCACCAAGGTCATGTTTTCCAATTGCTGATCCTTCTTTGTCTCCAACATTTGTATTCCAACTCCAGTAATTATCAATATATCTTGATTGCAAGTGTGATCAGTTTCAAACTGAAGAAGTTGATAGAATTCTTCAATATCACCATTATTTGTTTTAGTGGTTGGTGTCTAAATTTGAATAATCGTGGTATTAACTTGTCTGCTTTGTAGGTTTAAGAATATTATCCTATCACAGACAGTCTTGTGCTTCATGATTGATCTAGGAATGTTCTATGTTATGATGACTGCGATGCCATTCCTCTTCATTTTGTTAATCCTTGCATAATAAACCATATGATTGTCAGATTCATAATGGCCAATACTAGTCCATTTCAGCTCACTAATCCCTATGATGGATTCCTCATGTGGTGCTGTAGGATCAGCACTGAACTGTGAACCACAAGGTCAGCAGTTCAAACTCACCAGCTGCTTTGCAGAAATCCTATACAGGGTCACTGTGATTGGAAACCAATCGATAACACTTAACAACAACAACAACAACAGTTCCTATGATACTGATCTTTATACATTCCATTTATTTTTTGACATCTTCCTATTTTCCTAGAGTCATAATTCATACATTCTTATTGCATTCATAATAATTTCCCTATTATTAATAGATGCATGTAGCTGCTTCTCTTCATTTTGTATTGTGCTCCATCAGCAATGAAGGTCCCCAGAGCTTTACTGCATTCATGTCATGTGGTTAACTCTACTTAAAGGAGGCAGTTCTTCCCCAGTCGTAGTTTGAGTGCATTCCAACATGTGGTACTCATCTTCTGCTGGCACTATATCTGACAATATTCTGTTGCTATTCATCATATTTCAGTATTCAATATTTTGGGGCTATCTGACAGTGCTCCACTGGTATTCATAAGGGTTTCAGTGGCTGAACATTAAGAAGTCTGCTTCTCTTCCTTCCCAGTCTGTCTTAGTCTGAAATGTCAGCTTAAACCTGTCCACCTGTGGTGACCCTGCTGGTATTAAAACTATTGGTGACATAGCTTCCAGCATCACAGCAACATACCAACCACCATAGTATGACAAACTGATAAATGAGTGATGGTGTATACCTATAGATCACTGGTATTGTAAAACTGTGTATATAACAGCATTGACCTCTGTTCCCTTTAACTCTTGTACTCCTTCCCATGTCATCTTCTGCCTTCATCATTCTTCTGCTGTATATTGCCTTTCCTGTCACCAAAGTTAGCATGTGTCTACAATCTGTGATATACAGATGTTACAACTTTGCTAGCTGGAAGCAAAATGGACTGAAAATACTTACTGATGAAGACTAAAAGACTGCAGTCTTCAGGATGGATTAGATCTCAATGTAAAAAAAAGCAAAAATCTTCACAACTGGACTAATAAATAATGATACAATACATGAATAAGAGATTGAAGTTGTCAAAGACTTCCTTTTGCTTTGATCCACAGTCAACAGTCATGGAAGTAGCAATCAAGAAATCAAATGTAGTCTTGCATTAGACAAATCTGCTGCACAAGACCTCTTTAAAGTTTCCCAGAACAAAGATATCAGTTTGAGGCTTAAGGTGTGCTTGGCCATGGTATTTTCAATAACCTCACATGCTTGTGAAAGTTGGACAATGAATAAGGAAGGCTGTTGAATAATTGATGCACGCAAGTTATGGCATTGGAGAAGAATATTGAAAGTACTATGGACTACCAGAATAGCAAACAAATTGGTGTTGGAAGAAGTACAGCCATAATGCTCCTTACAATCTAGGATGGCAAGACTTTATCTCTCATACGTCAGACATGTTATCAGAAGGGACCAGTCCCTGGAGAAGGATATCCTGCTTGATAAAATGGAGGATCACTGAAAAAGAGGACGGCCCCCAATGAGATGGATTTGCACAGTGGGAGCAGCAATGAACTCAAGTGTGACAACAATTGTGAATATGGCGTAGGGCCACATAGTGTTGTTTTCTGTTGTGCATAGGGTTGCTATGTGTCAGAACCAACTTGATGACACTCAACAGCAACAACCTTCTAGTAAGTGAATTATTCTCCCTCTCCTTCTGTCCCTGGTAAGCATCAAATAATATTTTGGTCAGCATGAAAACATTTCTTTGATCTTTTACAATAGTGACCTTATACAATATTTGTCCTTTTATGATTTACTAATTTCACTCAACATAATGTCCTCCAGGTTTATCAATGTTTTGTAGATGTGTTGCTATTCTTCAATGTTGCATAGTATTCCATTGTATGTACATACCAACGTTTGTTATGTTTTTCTGTTAATGGACATTTAGGCTGTCTTCATTTTTTGCTATTATGAATAGTGTTATGGTGAACATGGGTGTGCATGTATCTATTCATGCTGTGTCTCTTATTTCTTGAGGATACTAACTTTTAACTTTTGTTAATCTGATAGATATGAAAATTATGTCATTATAGTTTTAATTTTCATTGTTTTATTACATAATATGATTAATAATACTTTCATGTACTTATTGACCATTTCTTCTGGGAAATGACCATGCTTGGGGGTGGGGCAGTTATTCATCTAATTCTTTTTCTAAAGAATTTTT
>NW_006408809.1:2816790-2829824 GCF_000296735.1 Chrysochloris asiatica | reverse complement strand
TATGAGGCAAATGTCTTCTTTTGTTAAAATTTGTGTTTTGGGTGAAATTTTGCAAAGTAATTTGGTTTTCCATTCAACAATTAATATACATTTTATTTAGTAACATGGATTATCATCCCCATAATGTAACAGCACTTTTCCCACTTCCTCCAGGAATTTACCATTTGATTTCTCTTTCTTTCTTATCCCTTCCTGCCTTCTGAACTTTATCCTTGGACCAGTCCTATCCTTTTGATCTCTTATGGCCGATTGTCTCAAGGAGTACATAGCTCCCTGATGTTACTGTTCACTTTAGAAGTTTATTTGGCTGAAAGTTGAGCCACATGTGTTAGTTCTATTCTGAACTTGAAGCAAATATCTTCTTCCTTATTATGAATTTTATTCGGTCTCTCTTTATGATGCCTTCTGAAAAGCTGAAGTTTTACATTTTATTTTAATGTAGCTAAATATAGCAATCTTCTCTTTTACAGTTAATTTCTTTTGGTATCTTATATAAACAATCTTTCATTTCCTAAAATAATTAAAAATTTTTCTCTAAAAGACTTTACATTTTCTTTTCAATATTTAAGTCACTAATCCATCTGGAATTGATTTTTGTGTAAAGTGTGAAGAGAAAAGTATTTTCGAATTTTAATCTGCATTTTGGCTAGAACTACCAACCTTCTGGCTAGTAGTTGTGTGTTTTACTTTTGCACTACAATTTATCATTCATAAAATTAACCAATTCTTCTAACATTTATGATTTATAGTCATTTCTTTCTTGATTAATCTTATACTCATTAGAAGTGATACATCTAGGGGTCCTAAATTTATGTAGAAGTTCTTTAATCTAGCCTCTTTTTGACTAAGAGGAGCGCCAGTGTTTGCTTCTTTCCTTTGGCCATGTTTGTTGTGGTGGTTGTTAAGTGCCATTGAGTTGGTTCTGACTCACAGTAACCCTGTATAGGATTTCAAAGGCTTGGCTGGTAAGCTTGAACCACTGACCTTGCAGTTCAAACTGATGTTGCAGTCCAGCACATTAGCCCACAGCACCATACCGGGACTTCTTGAACGTGGTTGGTTCCTTAAAAAAACAGGCAAAATCCACCTGAGATCAGCAGTTGCCTGGTGCCGTGCTACCCATAATTTGTTATGACTTATACAGCTGAATACCTTTGCATAGTTGATAAAGCCCAGGTGAACATCTTTCTGGTACTCTCTGCATTCAGTAAAATTCCATGTGCCATCCACAACGATATCCCTTTGTCTTTGTCCTCCTCTGAATCTGGCTTGAATTTCTGGAAGTTCCCTGTTGATGTACTGCTGCAATCACTTTTTGAATTATCTTCAGAAAAATTTTACTTATGTGCAATGTTAATGATATTGTTTGATAATTTCCTTATTTTGCTGGATCACCTTTCTTTGGAATATGCATCTCTTACGGTTGATCAAAGTGATATTTTGATCAATTAGCCTCACTGTGTTTCACAGCAAAGGCGGTAGCACATTACTTTGGGTAGTTTCCTGGTAAGTGTTTGGCGATGGTTATAGGCGAGTCAGGTAAAAATGCAGTTACATACCAGAAGACACCTACTAAGCACTTATTGCAGAAGCCTGTTGATGGTTTTGGCCTGTGTTATAGGAAAGAGGGAGTCCTGGTGTGGCGATGTGGGTTAATGTGCTAGACTGCAAAGTCAGTTTGAATTGCAAGGTCAGTGGTTCAAGCTCACCAGCCAATCCTCAGAAACCTTATACAGGGTTGCTATGGGTTGGAACTGACTGGACAACATTTAACAACAACAACATAGGATGGATTACAAAGGCTGCTCCACATGAGAAAGATGAGACTGTCTACTCCCATAAAGATTTACAGTCTTCTGGTGTGATGCTGTGGGCTAATGCCTCAGACTGCAAAGTCATTTGAACTGTAAGGTCAGTGATTCAAGCACACCAGCTGCTCCTATATAGGGTTGCTATGGGTCGGAATCGACTCGACATTTAACAACAACAACAACAACAATAAACACTGGTGTGGCACTGTAGGATAAACACTGGACTATGAACCACAAAGTCAGCAGTTCAAACCCCACCAGCCACTCCTTGGAAACCCTACACAGGGTCACTATGAGTCAGAATTTACTTGATAACACTTCACAACAACAACAAACCCTATATTAGAGTTCTGGTATGGAACTGTAAGTCGGTTTGAACCAAAAAGTCTGTGGTTCAAACTCAACAACTGCTCCTTGGAAACCCTATACAGTGTTTCTATGGGTCAGAACCAACTCAACAGCACTTAGCAACAACACACCCTACCTAGGGTCACTGAGTCTGAATTGACTCAACGACTGTGGGTTTGGTTTGCTTTGGTAATGGCCATACTCTTGGGGATTTCACCGGTAAGCTTGGTCTTTTTAATGATTTTGAATCTGTTCTACATTCGTCTCCCACTTTGTCTAAAGTAAGCACTCCAACCTGAGTAGGGAAAACAACTGGGGACAGATCTATTAACACTGTCCATTTGATATATGTGAGGAAGTTTCAAAAAGTTCATGAAAAAAATTTCATTATCTTTTCATTCCAGTTTTTCATGGACTTTTGAAGTCCCCTTGTATAACCCAGGGTTTGGGGTTAAAAACCTTCTTCCCCTCCAAAATCAACCCCAAATCTCCTCTATTCAACTCTTCACTTAATTCATGTGCTTATCAGTGCAAGGGAGTCAAGTGTCAATGAAGATAACTGTTCTAGACAAGGTATTTTTAGATTCAGATATAAATGTATTTGAAATACTCCTATTTTTAATAGTATAATTTGAACCTGAAAAATTCAAAGAGAGAAAAAATACACAGGTGTAATGGGAACACATGCAAAATAAACATCTTTCAAAAAGAGAGCAGATGTGCTTTTACGTTTGTTAAGAAGTCTCTCATTTCTTTGTGACTAGTGTACATTTGAATGGAAATCCTTGTTAAATGCTATATATGTAACACAGAGAAGACTAGAATTTTCTTTGGCACCTCTGATTTATGATTTTCTATCTACAAGCTTAAAAGGCTTGTATAGAGTAATACAAGTTGAAGTCATAAACTACTGTAGAAAATGTGATTTCTATTTTTCAAGTTGATAGGAACCGAATAAAAATCCCATACTTAAATAAATGAAAAGTTACCAACTGTCTTTGAAATCAGTTTGAAGGCTTTTAATTCTCTTTATTCCTTGACCATGTGTCAATAACTGCATGGAAGCATTTAGTTCTTCCTTTTAGAAACAGAACACAATATATATATGTCAGGAAATTGGCCCAGATAAGTATCTAGTGTTAGTAAGGATCCGTCCACTAGTTTTTGATGAAAGTCTTCCCACAATACATCACATTTCTAAAGAAAAAGAAAAATAAAGAGATAACTGCTGAATTATTTTAAGTGAATACCTATCACCAAACTTCTAAAAAAAAAACAAACTCTGAAATTATAATTAGGTAAGTAATAATTTCTCCAGATAGCCCATATTAGAACGTTTATGGAGTCTTTAGAAATACAATAAGATTGCCTAGCAATTTGGCTGCCAAATCTCATTTACAATGTGGACCATCTGATAAATCAGCTCATAAAAAACAAAAAAAAAACCATTTCTGATTCTGAATTACTAAAGATTAGGCAAGAGAGCAGCTATTTACTTAAGGAATAAACTTAATTAATGACATTTGTCATTTATCGGATGCTACATACAAGAAGCTCTGGTAGCAGTAGTGGTTAGGAATCGGGCTGTGAACCACAAGGTCAGCAGTTTGAAACTACCAGCTTCTCCGCGGGAGAAAGATGAGGCTTTCTGCTCCTGTAAAGATTACAACCTCGGAAACCCTGTACTGGGTCACTATGGGTCGGAACCGACTCCACGGTACACACACACACACACAAAAAAAACCCAGTTGGTTGGCCAGGTGGCTGTCTTCCAAATTTAGAGCGTTAATGAGTGAACAAATAGGACTGCATCCATTTGTTAAAACATCTCAGCTGGTATTGTGTGAATTCCTGGAGGCTTGTTGTTTTGTCAGGGCCTTCAAGGGCACCTTGGTCTTCTTTCAGTACCAGCAGTTCTTGACGGGGTGGAAGGTTGACCACTTCTTTTTGGTACAGCCACTCTGTATTCCCTTCATCTTCTTATGCTTCCTGCATAGTTCAATATTTTCCCCCATAGAATTCTTCAATATTGCAACTTGAGGCTTGACTTTTTTCTTCTATATATCTATATCTACTGATAAATTTATTTACCTAAGGAGAAATATAAGTGGATATAGCAGAACCTTCACCCAGAAAGTTGCTTCATGCCCTTTCATAGGTATTCCTGCTCCCAACCCACAGGGACAACCCCTAATTTTTCTACCATAGATTATATTTGTCTGATGTAGAACTTTGTTTTAAAAAATTGCACAGGGTGAAGACCTGGTTAGCCAGCAGTGTGGCAAGACCTGGGGACTCTTGGGCCCAGAGTTAGTGACATAGCCACAGAGGACTAGAGTAGAGAGTGAAGCGTCCAGCTGATAAGAAGAGAGGGCATATGCATAAGAACACCCACACTTGCAGATAATACCCACTTATCCTGGCTTCAGTGACTGGATGATCAGAGCTCAACCAGAAGTAAAAAGAAGAGGAAAAAAAAAAAAGTATTCTCATACAATTTGATGAACTTGACCTACACCTATGGAAACAGTAGCTCAAAAGAGGGAACAAGTCCTTACAACAAGAATCATTCCCGCCCCCTCCACACACAGAGTAGACAGGGATGGGCAACTTGGACATTGGCTACCCAAAATGGGGGGTGGGGGGCTACAAAGGCAAGAAGTGACTGGCTTACAAGCTTTCAAGAGGGAACCTAGATCCAGAGGGCCTGGAGGAAGGTAGAATCTCCTGTGAGTAGTATTCAATCTGATTAGGCGGGGCTGATGCAATGAAATACAGACGGGTCTCTTGTGATACAATAGTGAATAATTGTTATCAGGACTGTTTGTGAGGGTCAGAAATGCAAAGGTGGATGTTTTATAGCAAGGAGGGGAGTGATTAACTTTCCAGTCTAGGAGCGGAGAGGTCCCTAGGACCATCAAGGGAGAAGAGCAGAGAGCGGGACCCTACCCAGAGAAGCAGTGATGCCTGAAATGGAGGCAGAGATGATGATGTGGAGCAATGGAGCAGCTGGAGACTTTAGAACCAGAGAAGGAGAGCGACTGTGTGCTGAAGACCTGGGGCGTACGGGGGAAGAATTGCATGGAGGGGATTGTAACCATGGCAATGAGATGATATATGATAGAATGAATGTAAGACTGATGTTCTCCCATGTAAACTATCACATAATTCACAATAAAACATTAAAAAAAAATTGCACAGAAGGTGTTTTGTGTTTAATAGTTCGTTCACTCAGCATAATGGCTTTTCTTTCTTTCTGGTAGTGATTTCTTGGAGTTCTAGTGTGGCACTGTAGGATAAGCACTAGACTGCTAACCACAAGGTCAGAGGTTCCAATCCACCAGCCCCTCCTTGGAAACCCTATACAAGGTTGCTATGAGTCGGAATTGACTTGACAACATATAACATCAAATAAGAATGATTTCTTATTTGAAGAATAATAAACAATACACAACCAATTTCATACACAGTACAGAATAAACTCGTATTTAAGTATCTACTCTGTCCTGATGAGGACAAGTACTAACTGTTTGCTGCAAGTTCCGTGATTCAAACCCATCAGCCACTCCTCAGAAACCTTATGCAGGACTGCTATGAGTCAGAACCAACTCAACAGCACTTAACAACAACTATGCGTCCAAGTTCTGTTATCTCAATTTGGTACCTAATTAATATGAGAAATGTTTAGAGATTTTATTACTAGCTATTACCAATATAAAGTTTTCATCCATGTGTGTGTTCACCTATATTTGTTTTTGTTGTTAAGTGCCGTCAAGTCGGTTCCGACCCATAGCGACTCTGTACAGGGTTTCCAAGGGTGTAAATCTTTACGGGAGTAGAAAGCCTGATCTTTTTCCCTCAGAGCAGCTGGTAGTTTCGAACCGCTGACCTTAAGGTTTGCAGCCCGATTCGTAACCACTACGCTACCAGAGCTCCTTCACCTATATTTTGGACCACAAAAATATCTTAGTTTTCAGAGGTGCTCAGTTTAGCAGTTTAGAAAGCTGCAGGGGAAATAAAGTTTCAGGATAAAGGAGAGTTGAGCGATGGAGCAGCTGGAGACAAGTATGCCCTTTATCTTCCAGATGAACAAGTTGAAGGTCAATGATTGCTCAAGGTCATGTAGATAGACTGAGGTGAAACTGCAACTCAGATCTCCTGACTCTCTGCTCAAAATAATTAGGAGGGCAGCAGAGTGGAGTAGTTGTTTTGAGCTGCAACCATGTGAGACATGAGAGTTTCGACAAAACTTTGCTTTAGAGGATGTGAAACTACACTAACCTCATGTGACAAGAAATTCTCGGAGGCTTTGGTGTGGAGCCAAGGGAGGAAGTTTGACATGGCTTCTGGTTACCAGCTCCACCTCTGAACCCATTGGCCTGGGGTGACTTTCTGACTTGGAATAAAATGAGACATGGAATGAGGAACACTCTTCTGTACCAGTGTGCACAAGACAGGGTAAGGCTAAAGGTGACAGAGAGAGAGAGAGAGAGAAAACAAAGGACAAAGAGGAAAGTAGCAAGACTCCTTCAGCCACATGGCCCTCCCTTAGAAAGGACCTGGAGCTGAAAAGAAAACACCAAGGGAGGGAGGGATACTGTGGTTTCAGACAGAGCCTTTTATCTCCTGAGGGCTCTTTCCAATTCAGCCCAGGAAGACAAGGACCTGGCGGATTCTGCCTGCCAGCTGTTGGCTGGCCTTTGTGAAAGTCCCCAATCTCTGGGCCAATGCTTAGCGGGCAGGTATCCATATCATGAAGCCAACTTGGCACTGTTAGCACCTTTGTTGATGAAATGAGCACAGTGACAGGGAACTGAGGCTGCTGGGCCACTCTTGCTACCAGCTGGCAGGTGCAAGCCCTGTGGGCAGGTGCCCTGGGGAAACAGGGTTCAGGTTGCCTTGGTAACTGATAAAAAAAAAAAAAAAGGAGGTTTCATCTTCAAGGTCAGATTGACTTCTTTTTTGCCAGTGGAATAGTGTGAGGAAGAAATGAATTTGTGGCTCCTTTGATTTGTGTGTAGACATGTGTTTGGTTTATTTTGAGTGTGTTATTTCTCTGAGTTGCAATATCTAATTCATTTTATTAAATTGTCATTCCTTGGACAAATCTGGGGATTGGTGGATCTCTTGGGAGACAAAGATCAGGTCACTAGAAAAGTCCCAGAAGAGATGTTCCAATGTAAACCAAGTAGGGCTGAACAAAGAATTCCAAAGACCTTTCTGAAAAGTCCTACGGTCAGGTTTGACAGGTTCTCTGGGCTATTCTGGGATACAAGATTAGTGCTAACTGCTTGAGGCATGTCAGCTTACAGATCCTTTGGCCAAACTGTCCTTGGAGCAGAGGTGAGGGGACCCTTGTCAGCTTATGGGTGCCTCACAAATTTGCCACAGTGATTTCATTATATAGAGACATGCTTTCCTTGTCACAGTTGTCTTTCTGTCTGTAAATCTTTGACTTATGCAGTTATGTTTAGCAGAAACATTTTCTGGCTTTGATTTGAAAGTCCAGCTTCTTACTGATATTAGTATTTCTACATCTCACCCTGATAAAAACTGTTCCTGCTCAAGTCAGTGGGTTGGCATTCTTTTAACAGATCTGGGAACCAGTGCCTTCTCTTTCCTTTTCAGGTTTAGGGGTGGTGACAGCATTAAAAAGCCAAACTTATTGTCATCCTGTTGATTCCAACTCATGGCAAGTTAACTTAGACCCATGTTTAATTCATGTGTGTCTGAGCAGAAATGTGCTCCATCGGATTTTCAATGCCTGTAATCTTAGAGACAAAGACACAAGGAATTGATGGAATACAGCTTGAAATCCTTCAAGAAAGTGAGGCAGCACAGGAGGCACTCACTCATCTCTGCCAAAAAATTTGGAAAACAGCTATCTGGCTGACTGATTGGAAGAGATTTGGATTTGTGCCCATTCCTAAGAGAGGTGACCCAATGGAATGCGGAAATCATCGGACAATTTCTTTGATATCCCATGCGAGTAAAGTTTTACTAAAGGGAATACAGAAATGGCTGTAAGCATACATTGACAGAGAACTTCCTGAGGTCCAAGCCAGATTCAGAAGAGGCCGTGGAATGAGGGATATCATTGCTGATGTCCGATGGATCTTGGCTGAAAGCAGAGAATATCAGAAAGATGTTTACCTGTGCTTTATTGACTATGCAAAGGCTTTTGATTGTGTGGATCATGACAAGCTATGGACAATATTGCAAAGTATGAGTATTCCAGAATACTAAACTCATGAGGAATCTGTTCATGGACCAAGAACAGACCATGGGAACACTAGATGGTTTAAAATTAAGAAAGGTGAGTGACAGGGTTGTGTTCTTTCACCATACTTATTCAACCTGTTATGCTGAGCAACTAATCTGAGAAGCTGGGTTATATGAAGAAAAATATGGCATCAGGATTGGGGTAAGACTCATTAACAACCTCGATATACAACCTTGCTTGCTGAAAGTGAAGAGGACTTACAATATTTACTGATGAAGATCAAAGACCACAGCCTTCTGTATGGATTGCATCTCAATGTAAAGAAAACAAAAATCCTCACCACTGGGCCAATAAACAACATTTTTATCTATGGAGAAAATATTGAAGTTGTCAAGGACTTCATTCTTCTTGGATCAACTATCAACACTAAAGAAGCAGCAGTCAAGAATCACAAGATGTATTGCATTAGGCAAATCTGCTGCACAAGAATTTTATAAAGTGTTGAAGAGCAAAGATGTCAGTTTGAGGACTAAGGTATGCCTGACTCAAGCCATGGTATTTTCAATAACCTCATATGCATGTGAAAGCTGGACAGTGAATAAGGAAGAACATAGAAGAATTGATGCTTTTGAGTTGTGGTGTTGGAGGAGAACATTGAAAGTGCCATGAGCTTCCCATAGAACAAATAGATCTGTGTTGGAAGAAGTGCAGCCAGAGTGATCCTTGGAGGCCAAGATGGCCAAACTTCGTCTCTCATACTTTGGACATATTGTCAGGAGGGACCAGTCGCTGGAGAAGGATATCATGTTTCGTAAGGTGGAGGGTCAGAGAAAAAAAGGAAGACCCCCAGTGAGATGGACTGGCAAAGTGACTACATCAATGGTCTCAAGTGTGTCAATGATCTTGAGGTTGGCCTAGGATCAGGCAGTGTTTCGTTCTGCTGTGCAAAAGGTCACTATGAGTTGGCACTGACTCGATGGCACCTAACAACAACAACAACACTCTTAAGGAAGAGTCCTGGTGTGGTGCTGTGAGTTAATGCCCTGGGCTGCAAGGTCAGTGTGAACCCCAGGGTCGGGGTTTCAAACTCACCATTCACTCTTCGGAAACCCTATACAGGATCACTATGGGTCAGAATTGACTCGAAGGCACTGAACAACAACAACAACAGTCTTAAGGAAGTAAATATCCAGCATAATGGCTCTGTAGGATCAGCACGGGACTGTGAAACACAGGTTGGCAATTCTCTGTGGGAGAAAGATGAAACTTTCTGCTCTCCCAATGATTTACAGCCTTGGAAACCCAATACAGGTTGGCTATGAATCAGAACCTGCTTGATAACACTTAATAGCAACAACTTCTGTGGCACTGCTGGATGGATTCAAACCTTCAGTCTTTCAGTTAGCAGCTGAACACTAACTATTTGCACCACTCAATGCCCTAGGGGTGATAACAATTTGCCCTGGGATATGCACTATCTGTTGTGGTTTTCCCTTTATCCTGCTTCCTTGTAAAGAATCTCTGTTTTAAATTCTCTTCAACAAGAGGGTGCTATTTGTCTTCTGCAGTTCTTGGGTGATGCAGACAGTTAGTTTGCTTAGCTGCTAACAGTAAGTTTGGAAGTTTGAGTCCAACCAGATCCTTGGTGATCAGCCATTGCAACAACACTATGAAGCACAGTTCTACTCTGGCACATGTTGGCGGTGGTGGTATGCTGTAAAGACGATTCTGACTCATAGTGACCCTGTACAGGGTTTCCAAGGCTGTAAATCTTTATGGGAGGAGATAGCCTCCTCTTTCTCCCATAGAAGAGCTGGTAGTTTTGAACTGTTGACCTTAAGGTTAGCAGCTGACTCATAACCACTATGCTACCATTGGCACATGTTTTATTTCTGTTGTTAGGTGCCATCGAGTCGGTACCAACTCATAGAGACCCTATGTATAATATAATGTAACACTGCCTGGTCCTGGGCCAACCTCACAATTGTTGTTATGTTTGAACGCATTGCTGCTGCCACTTTGCCAATCCATCTCATTGGGGGTCTTCCTCTTTTTCTCTGACCCTCCACCTTACCAAACATGATATCCTTCTCCAGAGACTGATCTCTCTTGACAATATGTCCACCATACTTATTCAACCTTTATGCTGAGCAAATAATTTGAGATGCTGGGTTATATGAATAAAACATGGCATCAGGATTGGAGGAAGACTCATTAACAACCTGCGATATGCAGATGATACAGACTTGCTTGCTGAAAGTGAAGAGGATCAAAGAGCACAGCCTTCGGTATGGATTGCATCTCAATGTAAAGAGATGCAATAAACTGGACCAATAAAGAACATTCTCATCAATGGAGAAAAGATTGAAGTTGTCAAGGACTTCATTCTTCTTGAATCAACTATCAACACTGGAAGCAGAAGTCAAGAAATCAAACAATGTATTGCATTAGGCAAATCTACTGCACAAGACTTTTTTTAAAGTGTTGAAGAGCAAAGCTGTCAGCTTGAGGACTAAGGTGCGCCTGACTCAAGCCATGGTATTTTCAATAACCTCATATGCATGCGAAAGCTGGACAGTGAATAAGGAAGGCTGTAGAATAATTGATGCTTTTGAATCATGGTGTTGAAGGAGAATATTGAAAGTGCCACGGGTTGCCAAAAGAATCAACAGATCTGTGTTGGAAGAAGTACAACCAGAGTGATCCTTGGAGGCCAGGATGGACAAACGTTATCTGTCATACTTTGGGCATATTGTCAAGAGGAACCAGTCGCTGGAGAAGGACATCATGTTTGGTAAGGTGGATGGTCAGAGAAAAAGAAGAAGATCCCCAGTGAGATGGATTGGCAAAGTGGAAACATCAATGGGCTCAAGCATGGCAACAATTGTGAGGTTGGTCCAGGACCAGGCAGTGTTTTGTTCTGTCTTGAATAGGGTCTCTATGAGTTGATACCGACTAGATGGCACCTAACAACAACAACAAGAATAAGTGAAGGTTTACAGATCAGATCACCAGATTTACATTAGTCACTTCAGACACGTTTTGTTTCATCTCATTGTTTGTAATCACCTCAATGTAACATGACATATCCTGTTTCCTCCCTAAATTTCCTGATACCATTCCACATTTTTCCTAATCCTTCTGAACTTTGTCTTTTGGTAAATGTTGCCCTTTTGATCTCAAATGATTGATTATTCTAAAGTGTTCATGCCTCACTAGTGCTATTGTTCTCCACTTAGGCCTGTTTATTGTTTAGTTGAAAGTGGAGCCAGATCACTTATGGGATGACATCAAAGAAATCCTAGATTAAGAAAGCAAAAGCTCAATTATGTGGATCATAACAAACTAAGGAAAACATGGAAAAATGCATTTTTCAGAACAGTTAATTGTGCTCATGTAAACATAGATCAAGAAGTAGCCATATGAATAGAACCAGGGAATATTGTTCAAAATCAGGAAAGCTATGCATCATGGTTGTATCCTTTCATCATGCTTATTTCATCTTTATGCTGAGTAAACAAACCATGAATCTAGCTTACACAAAGAAGGAAGTGGTATCCGGAATCTAGGAAGACTCACTAGCGACTGTGGTATGCAGATGGCAGAACTTTACTTGCTGAAAATGAAAAGGACTTGAAACACTAATAGTGAAGATCAAAGTCTACAGCCTTTAGTATGGATTGCACCTCAACATAAAGAAAATGAAAATTCTCACAATAAGTAATATCACCATTGTTATTGTTGTTGTTATGTGCCGTGGAGTCGGTTCCAACTCATAGTGACCCTATACAGGGTTTCCGAGGCTGTAAATCTTTATGGGAGCAGAAAGCCTCATCTTTCTCCCACGGAGCAGCTGGTAGTTTCGAACTGCTGACCTTGCGGTTCGCAGCCCAATTTGTAAGCACTACACTACCAGAGCTCCTTAATATCACCATAAGTATATAGAAAAATTGTAGTTGTCAAGGATTCAATTTTGCTTAGATCTACAATCAGTACTCATGGAAGCAGTGGTCAAGAAATCAAACAACACATCGCACTAGGCAAATATACTGTAAAAGACATCTTTAAAGTGTGAAAAAGGAAAGATGTCACATTAAGGACTAAAGTGTGCCTGATAGAAGCTTCAGATGCATGTGAATGCTAGGCAATAAATATGGAAGATAAAAGAAGAATGCATGCCATTTAATTACGGTGTTGCCAAAGAATGCTGAATGCACAATGGAGTGCCAGAAGGTTGGAAAAGTACAATCAATGTGTCCTGTAGAGGTAAGGATGGCAAGACTTTGTTTCATGTACTTTAGACATGTTTTCCAGAGGGACCATCTCTGGAGAAGGACATAATACTTGGTAAAATCTAGGGTCAGCAAAAAATAGGAGGACTCGCAATGAGATGTATGGACACAGTAGCAGCAACAATGGGCTTAAGCATAGCCCTGAGTGTGAGGATGGGACAGACAGAGCCAGGCAGAATATATTTCATTCTGTTGGACATAGGGTGGCTATTAATTGGAACTGATCCAATAGCACCTAATAGCATAATTTCTCTGCTATTCATAGAGTTTTAAAGGCACTCACTCATCTCTGCCAAGAAATTTGGAAGACAACTATCTGGCTGACTGATTGGAAGAGGTCCATATTTGTGCCCATTCCAA
>NW_006408809.1:2814867-2815540 GCF_000296735.1 Chrysochloris asiatica | reverse complement strand
TCAAGTGTGGCAGCGGTAGTGAGGTTGGCCCAGGATCGGGCATTGTTTCGTTCTGCTGTGCATGGGGTTGCTATGAGTTGTTTCTGACTCGATGGTACCTGACAACAACAACAATAGCATAATTCCTTTTGAGTCCTTGTTGTTGGTAAATGCCGTTGAGATGGTTCCAACTCATAGCAACTCTGTTTACAGTTTCCAAGGCTTTAAATCTTTGTGGGATCACAAAGTCTCATCATTCTCCCAGAAAGCTGCTGATGGATCTGAACCATAGACCTTGAAGTTTGCAGTCCAATGCTTACCCTATGAAGTTACCATGTGCCCCTTAGAGTCCTTGTTGTTGTTGTTGTTGTTAGGTGCCATTGAATTGGTACCGACTCATAGCGACCTTATGAACAACAGAATGAAACACTGCCCGACCTGGGCCAACCTCACTCCTGTTGACACACTTGAGTCCATCGATGCTGCCAGTTGGCCAACCCATTTCATTGTGGGTCTTCCTCTTTTTTTCTGACCCTCCACCTTACCAAGCATGATATCCTTCTCCAGAGACTGGCCCCTCCTGACAATATGTCCAAAGTATGAGAGATGAAGTTTGGCCATCTTGACCTCCAAGGAGCACTCTGGCTGCACTTCTTCAAGAATGGTTTTATTGGTTCTTTTGGCAGCCCATGGC
>NW_006408809.1:2808243-2811197 GCF_000296735.1 Chrysochloris asiatica | reverse complement strand
AATTTTCCCAGATTCATACTTCGTACATTCCATGTTCCGATTTTCACTGGATGTTTACAGCTGTTTCTCTTCATTTTGAGTTGTGCCCCATCAGCAAATGAAGGTACCGTAGGCTTTTCTCTCACGGGCTTTACTCTAGTCACGTCATCATGGTCAACTCTACTTTGAGTCAGCTGCTCTTCCCCAGTCGCATTTTGAGTGCCTTCCAACCTGAGGGGCTCATTTTCTAGCACTATATCTGACAGTGTTTCTCTGCTATTCATAAGCTTTTCAGTAACTAAATATTCGGAAGTAGTTCTTCACTCTTTCTTCCTAGTCTGTCTTCTCTGGAAGCTCATCTGAAACCTGTCCACCATGGGTGACCTGGCTGGTATTTAAAATACCCGTGGCATAGCTTTCAGAATCACAGAAACTCACACACCACCACAGTATGACAAACTGACAGATGAGTGGTGGAGGACTCCTTATATAGCATGGTCTATATTGAAAGTCCTGGTGTGACGCTGTGTGTTAATGCGCCAGACTGCAAAGCTATTTCAACTGCAAGGTAGGTGGTTCAAGCTCACCAGCTGCTCCTCAGGAACCCTATACAGGGTCACTATGGGTTGGAATCCACTTGACAACACTTAACAACAACAACAACATATTGACAGTGGAACGAAGGAACGAGAATATTGAATATGCTAAGGACAAAGGGTGTGACAAGTAGACAAGAGGGACAGAGTTGAAGGAGGAGAAGCTAGAGTAGGGGTTTGGAGGAAGAAGAGCCTGAAATCCACTCAGAAGAAGCCTCCTCTAGTTGATATTCAAAAATACTGAGATGGGCACCAGGTTTCCTGAAGTTCAAATAATTATACTTATATTTTGTTGTTGCTTTTAGGTGTCATTGACTGACTTATAGCAACCTTATGTACGACAGAATGAAACACTGCCTGGTCCTGTGCCAACCTCACAATTGTTTCTGTGCTTGAGCCCATTGCTGCTGCCACTGTGCCAATACATCTCACTGGGGATCTTCCTGCTTTTTGCTGACCCTTGTATTTGGATATTAGGGGGGAAAAATGAAAAAGAAAAAAAGCTCACTCCCAAAGAGCAGAGGATTCTGGTTATATGCTATTTCTACAAGAGTAACATGGGGAAACAAAGGATAGACTAGATGGGAGTGATACCATGAGGGAAGAATTTCCTGACTTATTGTGGGGGGAGGTGATGGACAGCAGAACTAGCTGAAGAAGTTAAATTTTATCAGAGCTGTTCCTGATAAATGAACAAAGTTATTGGAGAAAGATAAGCAAAGCCCTATGAAGGGCATCACCTGTGAGAATGAAATATGGCAAAGTAAACTATGATCCAAGTTATTATTTATAGTAGAAACTTACAGGAAAGGGAATAATGTTCTGATGCTCTTGGGTTCCAAAAGAAATGGAATTATTTTTGGTTGTTTGTATTATGGTTAAAAAAGTCCCAACTCTGAACTCAGATGTGATATTTTTTCTAATGACCCATTTTTAGTTTTTCCATTAGAAAATCCAAAGAAGTGACATATTTATTCTTTTTTTTAAAACAGTTTATTGTGAATTGAATCTGAAAGATTTACAGACAATATCATCAGTTTTGTATTCAACAAATCATACACTTTATTTCATCTTAATGATTGCAATCTCTTCCATGCAACACCAGTTATTCCACTTCCTCCCTGTGTTTCCTATTTCCATTCCACCCACCTTCGTATCCCTTCTCAAGTTTGTCCTGAGGTAAATGTTACCCTTTTGATTTTGAGTGATTGACAATTCCATGATGAGCATACCTTACTAGTGTTGTTGTCCCTCCTATATACCTATCTACTGCTTGGCTGAAAATTGGATGAAGAAGGCAAGTTACTTCTCAGACCTGAAGGGTGGTTGAGTGGCATAGTCTCTAGTTCCTCAAGTCCCTTTCTGACCAGTAAGCCCAGTCTTTTTTTTTTTTTTTTTAATAATTTTGAGCTTTGTTCTACATTTTTTGTCACTCTTTTGGGGACTTTATAATGTGATCCCTTTCAGAACAGTTGGAAGTTGTAGCCGGGCACCATCTATTTCTTCTGATCTCAGAGTTGAGGAGATTGATGTTCACATGTTCCAGTAATCCATTGGACTAATTGATTCCAAACATCTTCAGTTCTCCTCACTCTTCTTTCTTCTGCACATTGAGACCAAGAGTTACAGCTTAGATAGCTGCTCATGAGATTTTAAGTAGGCTGTAGAATATTGTCTTCATGGATTATATTATGCCAATTGACCACGATGTTCCCTGAGCCTAAGCTCTTGAGCCTTCAGGCCAAGCAACTCATTACATTAAGATGTTTGATATCTAAGCAGTTTTAATCACTTTGCCCATTGTGTGATCCATCACATTCATAGGTGTGTTTGCAGCAAAGGTAAATGTTGTTTTTAAGTGCTGTTGAGTTGGTTCTGACCTGTAGGGACTCTATGTACAACAGAATGAAACATCACTCATTTCTGCATCATCTCACAATTGTTGCTTCACTTGAGCCATTGTTGCTGCCACTGTGTCAATCCATCTCATTGGGCATCTCTCTTTTTTTCACTGACCCTCCACTTTACCAAGTATAATGTCCTTCTCCAGGGACTGGTAAATGCCCATGTACAAATATCCTCTTTCAAACTGTTATATATTCGTGGATTACACCCACTCTTCCTTCCATAACCATCCAGTCATTGTATCTGTCCATGTATCTACCTGGAGACCACTATTGTTCCAAGGTTGTATATATAATAATCTTTCCCTTTATCCCCTTTGTTGTTGTTGTTGTCAGGTGCCATCGAGTTGGAACCGACTCATAGCGACCCCATGCACAGCAGAATGAAACAATGCCCGATCCTGGGCCAACCTCACTACCACTGCCACACTTGAGTCCATCAATGATGCCACCTGGCTGATCCATCTCGTTGGGG
>NW_006408809.1:2804327-2806968 GCF_000296735.1 Chrysochloris asiatica | reverse complement strand
TTTCCTGAAAGATTTCAATTTTTATTCCATCAATTCCTGGTGCCTTGTTCTTTGCCACTTCTTTCAATGCACTTTGGACTTCCTCTCTGAGTATATCCCCTTTAGCCCTTGCATATATCCTTGCACTTTGTCTGACTTCTTCATTCTTCTGCCAACCTCCCTTTTCTTGCATTACTCTTGTTAAATGTGACTACCATCTAGCTAGTGAATTACTCTTTCTTTCTTCCCACACTTGTTCATCATCAAAGAATGTTTCTTTAGTATGAAAAATTTTCTTGAGTTTTTGCAATAGTGATCATATACAATATTTGTCCTTTTATGATTGACTAATTTCATATCGTGATATCCAACAATTTCATCCATATAATGAGGGTGTTTCCCAGATTCATTGTTATTCTTACCATTGCATAGTATACCATTGTGTGTATGTACCAAAGTTTGTTTATCCATTCTTTCACTGACAGGCATATAGGCTGCTCTCCAATTTTTTGCTATTGTGAATAGTGCTGTAATGAACATTGGTGCGCCTTTGTCTATTTGTGCACTGGCTCTTATTCCTTGTGGTTATATAGCATTATAGGATAAGCTCTAGAGTGCTAACTGCACTAACGGTAAGGTGGGTAGTTCAAACTTAGCAGCTGCTTTCAGAAATACTGTACAGTGTGTCTATGCATACAAGAACAACATACACCAAGTAGAATGATTGCTGGGTCATAGGTATTTTTATTTCTACCTTTCTGAGAAAGTGCCATACTGTTTTCCACAGAGGTTGAACCATTTCAATGTCCCACCCACAAAGTAGGAGGGTCCCAGTCTTTCTACACCCTTGCCAGCATTTGTTGCTTTCTATTTTTTTGAACTTTGCTATTAATACTGGGGTAAAATGATATCTCATTGTTGTTTTGATTTGTATCCAATCAACAAGATGAATTGACACAATGACATTAGCAATGGGCTCAAGCATAGCAATGATGGTGAAGTTGGTGCTGTACTGGCAGTGTTGTGTTCTATTGTACATAGGGTCTTTGTGAGTCAGTATCAACTCTACGCCACCTAACAAAAACAAAAACAATGGCTAATGACTGTGAACATTTTTTCATATGTTTGTTGGTGGCTGCCTGAATGTCTTTCTTAGTGGAATGTATGTCCTTGTCCTTTGCCCATTTTTTTTTATTTGGTTGTTTGTCTTTTTCCTGTAGAGGTGTTATAGTTTTCTATAAAGTTTAGAGATTAGTCCTTTGTCTTACATGTGCTTTCAAAAAAAATTATTACTGGTCTGTGGGCTCCCTTTTGGTAAAATCTTTTGATGCACATTAAGTGTCTAATTTTTAGGCAGTCCCAGTCATCTATTTGGTCTTCTACTGTTTGTGTTTTTAATAATGATTGACAGTGTATTTATGCATGTATTAGAGTCCATAAGTTTGTCTCTATTTTTTCACTCATGATCTTTATAGTTCTAGGTTTTACATTTAGGCCTTTAATCCATATTGAAATTGTTTATATATGTAGAGTGATATATGGATCTTGTTTCATTCTTCTGGAAATGGATTTCCAGTTTTATAAGCACCATTTGTTGAAGACACTGTATTTTTCACATTTAATATGTTTTGACCCTTTGTTAAAGATCATCTGAGCATGATCTTTGATTAGAAGTGATTTACTTCTGGGATCTCAATTTTGTTCCATTGTTCTATACATAGACCATATTCATTGTATATATACACATTCATTGTACCAGTACCAGCCTGTTTTTACCACTGTGACTGTGTAGTAGATTTTGGGAACAGGAAGTGAGAGGTCCCCAACTTTGTTCTTCCTCTTAATCAGTGCTTTGCTTATCTGAGGTCTCTTTCATTTCCATATAAGGTTAGTGAACATGTTTTCCATCTTGTTAAAGAATGATGTTGGAATCTGGATTGGAATTTCAGTATATCCATAGATTGCTTTTGATAGTGTTGACAGTTTCACAATGTTAAGTCTTCCCTATCCATGAGCATGGTAAATTCCTCCACTTTTATGTTTCTTTGGTTTCTTGTAGCAGTGTTTTGTAGTTTTCTTTGTATATATGTCTTTTGTGTCCTGGCTAGATTTATTCCTAACTATTTCATCCTTTGGGTGGTTATTGTAAATGGTATTGTTTTCCTAATTTCCTTTTCAGAGCTGTCTTTATTAATATAGAAAAATTTGTGTATATTGATCTTGTTGTTGTTAAGTGCCGTCAAGTCGACTCCGACCCATAGTGACCCTGTATAGGGTTTCTGAGGAGCAGCTAGTGAACTTGAACCACCAACCTTGCAGTTCAAATGGCTTTGCAGTCTAATGCATTAACCCACAGTGCCACACCAGGACTACCCTGTCATTTTGCTGTATCTTTCCATGAGTTCCAATAATTTTCTTTTTCTTTGACCCTCCACCTTACCAAACATGATATCCTTATCCAGTGACTGCTCCCTCCTGACAATGTGTCTGAAGTGTTAGAGATGACGTTAGACCATCTTGGCCTCCAAGGAGCACTCTGGCTGCACTTCTTCAAGAATGGTTTTATTGGTTCTTTGGGCAGTCCACAGCACTTTCAATATTCTCCTCCAATACCATAACTCAAAAGCATCAATTATTTTACTGTCTTCCTTATTCACTGTCC
>NW_006408809.1:2797306-2802397 GCF_000296735.1 Chrysochloris asiatica | reverse complement strand
TGTATTCCATCTGGTGAGGTCCATGTTTATAGTTGTCTCTTATGCTGTCTATAGAAGGTATCTGAAATAAACAAATCCTTGATTTTGCAGAATTCTCTCATGTGATCTCCAGTATCATTTCTATCATGAAGGCTTTATTTCCCTATTACCAATCCTTCCTCTTTGCTCCCAACATTTGCATTCCAATCACCAGTAGTAAATGATCAATACATCTTGATTGCATGTTTGATTGATTTTGTATTGAGAAAGTTGGCAGAATTCTTCTATTTCATCCTCACTGGCTTTAGTGGTTGGTGCATAAATTTGAATAATCATGGTATTAACTGGTCTACCCTGTAGGTGTATGGATATTATTCTATGACAGACAGTATTATACCTCATGACTGATCTGGATATGTTCTTTTTGACAATAAATGCAACACCGTTCCTCTTTCATTTGTCATTACCAGCATAGTAAACCATGTGGTTGTCAGATTCAAAATGGCCAATACCAGCCCATTTCAGCTCACTAATGCCTAAGATATCAATGTTTATGCATTCCATTTCATTTTTGACAACTTGTGCAATTTTCCCAGATTCATATGTCATACATTCCATGTCCCAATTTTTAATGGATGTTTACAGCTGTTTCTCTTCATTTTGATTTGTGCCCCACCAGCAAATGAAGGTCCCACGGGCTTTACTCCATTTGCGTCATCATGGTCAACTCTACTTTGAGGAGGCATCTCTTCCCCAGTCACATTTTGAGTGCCTTCCAACCTGAGGGGCTCATCTTCCAGCACTATATCTGACAGTGTTTCTCTGCTATTCATAAGGTTTTCAATGACTAAATATTTGGAAGTAGCACTCATCTGTCAGTTTGTTGTACTGTGTTGGCTTGTGAGTTGCTTAGATTCTGAAAGCTATGCCACTGGTATTTTAAATACCAGCAGGGTCACCCATGGTGGACAGGTTTCAGATGAGCTTCCAGACAAAGATAGATTAGGAAGAAGGATTGACAAACTACTTCTGAATATTTAGTCAGTGAAAACCTTATGAATAAGGGCTTGAGGGTAAGAACATATTATCATGAGTGATGGGCAGGCAATATACAAGAGGGAAGTTGGCAAAGGGAAAATGAAGGGAGCATGAGACTCAGGGAGGCATACAAGTGTTAAAGTGAATAGAGGTAAATATTGTTTACTTATGGCCCATGAAATTGGTGTAATGAATGAAAATATATGATTTATTGAATATAAAACTGATGTTCTGTTCTGCAAACCTTCACCCAAGTCACCATAAAAGAAAAGAAAAGAAAAGAAATCAAATTTTGTAATAGGCAAATCTGCTGAAAAAGACCTCTTTAAAGTGTTAAAGAGTGAAGGTATCAGTTTGAGCACTAAGGTGTGTCTGACCTAAGCCCTGGCATTTTCAATCACCTCATATGCATGTGAAAACTAGACAATGATTAAGGAAACTAGAGAAGTAATGATGCATTTAAATTATCATGGTGGCAAAGAATATTGAAAATACCATAGACTGCCAAGGTTGTTAGTGCCCTTGAGTTGCTTCAGACTCATAGAAACCCTGTATAGGGTTTCTGAGGAGGAGCTGATGAGTTTGAATTGCCAACCTTGAAGTTCAAACTGACGTTGAGGTCTAATGAATTATCCCACAGCGCCACACCAGGACTCTTGAGAATGAACAAATCTGATCTGTAAAAAGTTTGGCTGGATTGTTCCTCACGAGCTAAGGTTGTGAGACTTTGTGTCTCATACTTTAGACATGTTGTCAGGAGGGACCAGTTCCTGAAGAAGGACACTGTTCTTGATAAGTGCCGTCAAGTCAGTTCTGACCCCTAGCGACCCTCTAGAGCATTTCCAAGGAGCAACTGGTGAGCTTGAATCACCAACCTTGCAGTTCAAACTGACTGTGCAGTCTAGTACATTAACCCACAGGGCCACACCAGGACTCTGAAGATGGACATAAATCTTGGTAATGTAGAGAGTCAACAAAAAAGAAGACCCCCAACAAATGGATTAACACAATGGTAGTAACAATTGTGAGAATGGCACAGAACCAGGAAGTGTTTCATTCTGTTGCAGATAGGCTCACTATGAGTTGGAACTGAAGCAACAACACCTAACAACAACAAATCCCTTCAGAATCACTTCCTTGCTTTCTGTTTCTGTGGAGTTGCCTATTCTGGGCATCTTATATAAACATACTCATATAATGTATCTCCTTTCATGTATGGCTTCTTTCACTTAGCATTGTGTTTTCAAGGTTCAGCCATATTTCAAAACCCATTGCAGCAATATATCAGCATGGAGCTGCCAGAAATTCAAGTCAGATTCAGAAGAGAACTGAGTCTATGGCACCTAACGACCACAACGTATCGTAGCACGTGTCAAAATTTCAACTCTTTTGACTTCGGTCTGTTTTGAGGGTTCTTATCCTTCCAAGGTTTTATGAGAATTCCTGAGGCCAATGAGGATGGCTGGCCATGGCCATGGCTGGCTGTCTTCAGTCAGATCAGCAGGTCCCCTAGGCACAAAGGTCTTTCTATTATCTTTCAAGGATTTCAGAGGAATTGTCTTTCATAGCCACCCTGCTATCTTGTCACCTCCATAAAGCTATGGCCAAATGGTGGTAGGCCACAGAGACTCTGTGGTTACCCTAGACTTCTCTGCTCTCCTTAGGATAGGGCTTCCCCTCCTTACTTCACTGCTTTTCCAAGGTCATCTCCCTTTCCACAACCCCCGATAGGGCCCACTGGTAATCAAAGCCTAAGAACCTTAGGTTTTCAGTGAAGATCAAGTACAAGTTCATGCTGCTTTACTTTATGCTGCACTAAAATCTTTCAACAAGGAAGTGCAAAGCCTGAGACTTGCCAATATTTAAGAAGTAGGTTGAGTGACCATTAGAACATTTATTTCAATAAATTGTGTTGCCTGAGTCTGATGGTTAGACCCAAACTTTTGATGTTTCCCTGTGTGCTTTTAACACTTCTGTCACATTGGTGTATACTGGACTCAGGAAGATCCAGTCACAAACCCAAACCTCTAGGGTAACCAGAAAGATTAAGCCAGATGGTTGATGAAGCCTTGGCCTCTGCTTAGCTCAGCTCTGCAGGTTGTGGCCAAGAAAGAATGATGCTCCAACCCCATGAGTTCCATATTTTAAAGAGGTCCAAGACAATCAGTTTTTTCTGGAGAGAATCAATCAGATGGTAAACTCCGGTTGCCATGTCTAATGTGTAATTGTTTCAGGAACCATGAGTTAACCCAAAGAGGAAAGGCTGAGGAGGAGGCAAGACTGCTTGCCATGTAGAAATACTTATCAAATGAATTCAGAGTTTCCTGGAATTTAGTGGATAGCATTGGAACAAGACGAGGATTAATGTATGGACATTTTAGAGAGAAACAACAGTGAGTCAAAAATTATCTGCACTCCTGTTGTATTAAAACACCCATCCATGGCTGATGACAACATTCAGCATGCACGTTAAATGATTCTGTTGAATAGATGAGTGACAGTGGATTATGTGGCAAATCATTTGCAAATCAGCCATGGCTCTGCCTAGGAAATAATCCATGATATACTTGGATTTTGAAAAATTTGTGCAAGAAGGATATTGAAACAACTCTTAGAAGAGCATAAACAGAAGCATTTGGCATCCACAAACAAACTTCGGATCATTACTCGAAGGAAGGTAAAAGTTTCTTTAAAAAAATCATTACTGAACAAACAAGGTGGTGAATCGGGTGGACGTGCAGTAAGGAGTTCCAGCAGCAACAACACAGAATACCTAACCAAGCAGGCTCTGGGGATGGTTCCAGAACTCTGAACCACATATAAAAGAATATTTAGAAGGTTGAAAGGCTTATAGCTGGGAGAATTTGTGGCAGAAGCAAGAAATCCATAGCTTTCTAGTTTGGAATGCTCAGCTGCTCCAGGAGCCATCATTTTGGGTGAGACCAAGCGGGGGAAGGATCGGAGCAGCCAGAGGCACCTGGCAGAATGGCGGAGATAAAGGTGTGGACATTCTTTTCTTTTGGTATCTGTTCATTGGTCCCTGGCTGTCTGAGCACTGCCATTCTGGTGACTATAAGGGTCCCTGAGCTAGCAGACACCCCAACCCCACCCTCGGAGGGTTCTACTATGCATGCACAGTGATCTCCTCGAAATTTAAAGACACAGTTTCCACTTAAAACCAAACAGCCACAGCTGGCCCTGAACTGTTTATAACTAGAAAAAAGACCTGAACAGAGATTGTGGAGCAGGACAAGCAGACAAAAAAGGAAATAGGACAAAAATTAAATCCTAAATTACATCAAAAGGACCAACAGTGGCATCTTGAAATTTCTCAAGAAGAAGAGTGAAAAGGGAAGCCCATTTCCTGAGCACACCTACCTGGAGGCAATCAGAAAGCATAAAAAATACCAAAACACACACCCATCTAAGTATTAAGGTCACAGATAACCTCTGAATATGCCCAAAAAACAGAAGCAAATGACCATATCTGCACATGTCCAGATAAAGTGACTGAGTCAAATGAGCTGGAAGTAGACCTACATTCCATACTGGAAGATGGGCAGGCTTTGGAAATGCCAGAGAAGGAATTCAGAAAAATGATTATAAAATGTATCAAAACACTATACAATGGAATTGAGAAAAATAATGAAGTCAGAAAAAGGATACAGGAACAATCAAATAAGATAAATACAGCATTGGAAACAATTAGAAACCTACAGAAAGAGGTCCAAATGATTAATAATAAATAAAATTAATAATAATAAAATTAGAAATGGACAATACACTGAAAAGGTAAAGGAGGAGAATTGAAGAGATAGAAGCCAGAACTAGTGAGCTAGAAGATAAATCTCTCAACATTACTATGATATAAGAGCAAACACAAAAGAATAAAAAAATCTGAAGAAGGCCTAAGATTCATGTTGGACAACATGAAGAGGAATAACTTAAGAATTATTGGTATTCCAGAACAGGAACAATCACACAAGTCCACAGAGGAGATAGTTGAAGAGTTTCTGGAAGAAAAATTTCCTATTATCCTTAAAAGTGAAAAGATAAGCATTCAAGAAGCTCAAC
>NW_006408809.1:2779700-2796596 GCF_000296735.1 Chrysochloris asiatica | reverse complement strand
AACAAGATAGATAGGGGAACACTGAGACAGGTTTGCATGGCCTAGTGGGACAGAGGTAAATAGTGATGCATATTCAACCTTGTAACAACAGCGCTCTGGGATACAGGGATCTAGGGATAGCTTTAAGAGGGTAAATAATACTAAAATCCTTGACTGCCGTATGAATATTAGTTTTCCTTGCCTACTATTGTAAAATAGACACTTGAGTGGGATAGAAAGGAATGTTGGGAAATATGATTAGAGAAACCTTGTATGCCTGCCTTCAGCCTATAACTGATTGGAATACCTAAAAAGGGTTCTACAACTTTCCCAGTGAAATAGGCCTTGTGTAAAACCTTTACAGGTTATAGGACCTTAGGTGGAATCCTGAGTCCCATCCAGAATTTTATGAGGTGAGACATTCCCACTAGAAAGGACAAGCAGACTGGAATAGCTACAGTGACAGAAGATACATCTTCATGATGAACTTGACCTATACTTGGAGCAGTAGTTACTCTAAATACCAACAGAGAGGAAAGAGTCTTCACATCAAGTATCAATGCTCTCCCCTCTGTGCACAGGGTAGATAGGGACGGGCAACTTAGACATTGGCTACCTATAATGTGGGGGCAATAAAGGCACAAAGTGACTGGCTTACAAGGTTTCAAGAGGGAGTTTAGTTTAAGAATATGGGGGGATAGAAAAAGTCCCCACTGAATAGCTGTCATCTTGTCTAGATTGGTCTGGTGAAAAAAGATGGGGGGATAAGATTCGTAAGATTCAATAGTGAATAATTGTTATCATGACTAATCACGACTGTCACAATTGTAAAGGTAGAAGTTTTGTAACAAAAAAAGGAGAGTGGTTAATTTTATAGTCCAGAAGGACCCTAGGACCATCAAGAGAGGAATGCACAAGCAGAATGCGGGATCTTTTCCAGAAAAGCAGCAGCACCAGAGATGGAGGCAGAGATGGGGGCATGGAGAGGGGAAGTGGCTGAGGACTAAGAAGAGAGGGACTAAGAGCTGGTGGCCAGGAGGCAGCCTTGCAGAATGCATCCTTTGGAGATGTAAATTATTATATATGCCTGAGTATTTTGTTTGTTTGTTTGTTTTTAAAAAGCTAAAGTGGATAGAGAGAAATACTGTTAACTGATTGTACATGGAGGGGTTTATAATCAATATAATGAAACAAGGTATATGATTTGTTGAATGTAAAACTGATGATATGCCCTGTAAACTTTCACTCAATCCATAATAAAAACCTTAAAAAACAAAACAAAAAAACACCATTACTATCTGTTATAATTTGATGAACTCAAGAAAGGCAACGAATCTTTACAGCAAGGATCATTCCCACCCCCTGGGTACACAGGGTTGACAGGGATGGGCAACTTAGACATTGGATATGCAAAATGAGGGGGCTACAAAGGAGCTCTGGTAGTGTAGTGGTTACAAATTCAGCTACGAACCTTAAAGTCAGCAGTTTGAAACTACCAGCTGTTCCATGGGCAAAAGATGAGGCTTTCTGCTCCCATAAAGGTTACAGCCTCAGAAACCCTGTACAGGGCCGCTATGAGTCGGAACTGACTCCATGGCACATAACCAACCAACCAACAAAGGCATGAAGTGACTGGCTTACAAGCTTTCAAGAGGGAGCCTAGTTTCAGAGGGTGTGGGGGAAGGTAGAATCTTCACTGAGTGGTTTCCAACCTGTCTGGATGGGGCTGGTGAAAGGAGATGGGGATAAGACTCTTGTGGTTCAGTAGTAAATAAGTGCTATCGGGACTGACTATGAGTGTTGCAAATGTAAAGATAGATGTTTTGTAACAAAAGGAGGGGAGTGGTTGATCTTGCAGTCCAGGAGTGGAGGACCCTCACTCTACTCCTGGGAGAAAAGCGGACTGTGGGACCCTATCCAGAGAAACAGTGACACCAGAGATGGAGGCAGAGATGATGACGTGGAGAGATGGAGTAGCTGAGGACCCTAGACTCAAGCAGGGAGAGGGGCTGTGTGCTGATGGCTGGAGGGCAAGCTTGTGGGATGTGCCCTTTGGTTGTTTGAATGGGTATATATATTCCTGAGTGCTTCGGGGTACATCCAAAAAAAAACAAAAAAAAACAAACCCAGAGGTAATGGAAGCAAATGCTGTTGAATGATGATGCATGGAAGGGATTGTAATCATTGCAATGAAACAAAATATGATAGGATGAATGTAAAGCTGATGTTCTTCCATGTCAACTATCAGTCAATTCACAATAAAAACTTGAAAGAAAATCATTACTAGTGACCGTACATGGATTCATCACTACGAGCCTGGGCAGAATATGGAATGCAAGCATCTTCAATTGCTGACCAAGTAAAACTTAAGAAGTCAACCATCAGCTGGAAAATTGTTGCTTATAGTTTTCTGGGATTCTGAAGGGCCAGTATTGGAACACTATCAGGAAAAAGTTTCAACAATCAACCATGTTTGTTACAGTGAGATGCTCACTGAATCAGAGATGAAGCCCAAACTTCAGATTAAACACAGAGGACTGCTAACCAAGGGCTTTGTGATCTTGCATGACAATGCATTTCTGCACACTTCGGCCCACACTGTTGACAATTTGCAAAAACTTCGTTTGGAAGTGTTAAAGAATCCTCCCTATAGTCCTGATCTTGCTCCATTGTACTTTCACCTGTTTAGTTCTCTGAAAGTAGCCCTTTGTTGTTGTTAAGTGCCGTCGAGTCAGTTCCGACCCATAGCGACCCTGTACAGGGTTTCCGAGGTTGTAAATCCTTACGGGAGTAGAAAGCCTCATCTTTCTCCCGCGGAGTGGCTGGTAGTTTCGAACTGCTGACCTTAAGGTTCGCAGCCCGATTCGTAACCACTACGCTACCAGAGCTCCTTGTTGTTGTTGTTGTTAAGTGCCGTCGAGTCGGTTCCGACCCATAGCGACCCTGTACAGGGTTTCCGAGGTTGTAAATCTTTACGGGAGTAGAAAGCCTCATCTTTCTCCCGCGGAGTGGCTGGTAGTTTCGAACTGCTGACCTTAAGGTTCGCAGCCCGATTCGTAACCACTACGCTACCAGAGCTCCTTAGAGAACTAATATTCACCTCTGATGAAGAAGTGAAGACAGTGGTGCATTAGTGGCTTGCAGCTCAGCCCCAAACACTTTTTAAAAGGAAATAGAAAAGGTTATTGATAGGTGGAGAGTGTGTATTGAAAACTAAGGTGATTATTTTAAAAAATGCTGTATTTGTCTTTCTAAAAGTTGATTAAAATGAATTCTACAGCCAGAGTGTGGATAATTTGTGACTCATCTCGTAGTTTGGGAGTTGATGTAAGGAAGACTCCTCTGATGAATGCGATTTGTTCGACAGTGGAATGGACTGCTCTTTGAGGAAGTAAGTTTCCTGATCCTGAAGAATGAGACAAAAAGGTTGTGGAGGGAATGACGTATATAGTTATATTAGATCACTACTCAGAGAAATAAGCTAAGTTTGTCTCTGGAACTGACTCTCCTTATCCCAGCTCTGGAAAAGATAGGGTCACCTTATCTTTTATCTTTATCACTTGATCAGTATTAATCATTTTCTTAGGCTTGTTGTCTGCAGCCCGGAGATTTTTTATACTTCAGCAAATTTCTTCCAAATATACATACTTCTATTCTTGAAGACTATAACTGTTTCACTTACAAACAAGCAAAGGAAAAACCAAAGACCTGGAAGATTTATTTAGTGGACAATAACATGATCCTTAAGGGGCTCTGGTAATGTAGTGGTTACGAATTGGGCTGCTAATCTAGCGCTCAGCATTTCGAAACTACCAGCTGTTCCGCGGGAGAAAGATGAGGCTTTCTGTTCCTGTGAAGATTTACAGCCTCGGAAACCCTGTACAGGGTCACTATGAGTCGGAACCGACTCCATGGCACATAACAACAACAACATGATCCTTAGGCGCTCTGATAGTGTAATGAGTTTCGAGTCAGGCTGCTAACCACAAGGTCAGCAGTTCAATCCTACCTGCTGCTTCACAGGAGAAAGATGAGGCTTTCTGTGCCCATAAAGATTTACCCTATACAGGATCACTATGAGTCAGAAGCCAATCAGTGGCACACAACCACCACCACCACCAAAATAATTCTGGAGGGAGAAATTTGGGGCAAGGGGTCAACTTGCATCTCTTGAATTAAAACATACAAACAAGTCTCTATATCCTTTGGAAGTGATTCCTGGGTAGCAGAAGTGGGTTAGTGCTTGACCACTAGTTGAAAGATTGGCAGTTTGAATCCACTTAGAGTCTTGAACCCTATGAAGTGCAGTTTTATTCTGTAGCAGATTGATGGTCACAAGCTGGAACCTTGATGGCAACCAACAACAACAACAATAAATCCTATGGAAGTCGAAAATCAGGGAAAGATTTGTTCTCGTTTTTCCCTTTGAGACAGGATGGTGGTCTGTTTCTCCAGAGCAATATCAATCTTTACCCAAAGGACACAGGAGCAATAGACTATTACTGTCTACTCTTCCTTTTCAACGCTATGGGATTAAAGATTTAAAAATATAACTGCAATCTGCATATTTGATGAGAATTTTTTAGCCACCACTTCTCACTCTAGGTCACTTGATCTCAGCAAGGAAAGTGGACAATAAAGACAGAATATTTGATGATGGCTAGAATTATGGTCAACATAAGAGGAAGATTATTCTTCCTTTCTCTTGTAGTCAGTAAGGATGGCAGGAAGGATGATCGAGTCTCAATAAGACAGAAGACCAAATATTTTGAAGTAAGGAGCCACCAGGAGATGGAGGAAAGACCAGAGGGAGAAGAGAACTGAAAAATATTTTTTGTTTCCATCTGAGACTCCTTGGGGACCCTTTTCTCATCCCAATATCATTTCTGTTGGTCTCGGCAAGGATGTGCAGGGAGGGGCTCTGTGAAGCTCCTGAGGAGTCCGCAGCTGTTGTGGCTCGTAGGAGATGGGCAGCGTGTCTCCCAGCCCTTGTTAGCACCACAAATAGCCCATTGAGGGGAGCAGGAGAAGGGAGAGGCATCCAGGGCTGCCCCAGGGTCCTTCAATGGGGGCACTGTTAGGGCTTGGGTGGAAGCCAGCCCCGACACCATGCTGGTTGTTAAAGCCTCATTCTTTCCCAAGGAGGCGGCTGGAAATGCAGCAGAGCAGCTGAGGCTCCAGAACAGGTAGTTCTCTTGTTCCTCACAAGGCCCGACTGACAAACGAGAGGAAGCCACTTTCCTTTTAATTACTTTTTGTTGCTGATTACATTTATATCCCAAGCGTTTTTCCTCTTCCCACTCACTCCCATTTTATTACTCAAGATTCAAAACTGATGGGTTTTCCCTTTCACTCCCTAATATCAACTGAAACTTAGAAATGATGTCAATTTTGTTTTGTACCAATCCCGCTGGGCAGCCCATCAAGAAGCACCCTGAGAGTGGTTGTAGCTTTGCTGTTGATCTTGAGCCCTGGAGTAGACCTTTTAAAATGAAGATTGAAATTCTAAAGATAAAGAAATACTAGAAGCCCTCTGTGGGAACATCTTTTGTTTTTTTCTTACCCATCATCTGTTCCCTTTCTTTACATAACACCACTTTGATTTTCCTTTGAGAGCCACCCTTTCCATCCATGATCAGCTCCTGGACTTTGGAGTCAGGCCCTCTGGTTGGACACAGCATCTTTTATCCTCCAAGCTTTTTCAGAGGTGGTTGGAACCCAAGCAGGGAAAGTTAATTAGTGCTGAAAAACACTTTGCTGGGAGGACTGGGGAAATTCTCCATTTTCACTGAAATTGCAGAATGGGTAAAGACTAAGTTGGAACTGAATTATCATGAAAGTTGACAGGAGAGTCAGAGGGAGAATAAAGACCACAGATGAAAACTAAGCCAAAGTGACTAACCCCTGATGATTTGGGGTGTCAATTGGATACAATTACGAATTAAAACAGACCTGACTGCAGTTACTGTTGGTGTTGTTAAGTGTCTTTGAGTCGGTTTTGACTCATAGCAACCCTGTATATGGTTTCCAAGGAGTAGCTGGTGTGTTTGAACTGCTGAGGTTATATTGTTCAGTAAATTCCCCCCACCCCTTTTTTAACTTATGTAGGTTGAGTCAGGTTAGTGTTAATTGCAATGGACATAATCCTAAAAGAGATATTGAATATTATTTTGCTCTTTACTCCCAGCTCAGGCTTCCTTTTTGCAATGATTTGCTATAATGTATTGCAATGGACCAAAATGGTGTCAGAGCTAAGATGCACTATCAGTGTCCAAGATTTTAGCCTTGATGAAGACAGAAGAACTCACTCACTCATTCCTCTAGGCTCCATTGGAATCTCAGCATCTTGAGTGTGTGGACTCAAGAACCCAAGCCTTGATCATTCATTCATCCAGCAATCATTTATTCTGTGTCTACTAAACAACTAGCAGAGAGACTTGTATATGTGCAGTGAAATATGACAAGTACTGTGATGAGTTTCCACCTCGATTTTCACAGAAAAGTCCAAGGAGGAAGTTGTTGATACTAGGTGTTATCGAGATTCCTGGTGATCTCAAGTGTACAGCGTAGAACTAGTCCACGGGTTTCCTAATGGTGTGATCTTTCACAAGCGAATCGTTACACCAGTTTCCAAAGTGCCTTCAGGTGGGTTTGAACCTCAACCTTTCACCTCGTATCCAAATGCTTACCCATTTGCATCATCCAGAGAGTCTGTGAGAAAGGAATGGCAAGTTCTTGTATAAGCAGGGTAAAGAAAGGCATCAGAGAGGAGGCAATGCTTGAGCTATTTTTTCAAAGATGAATTGAGGATTTTCAGCTTAAAACGTTTCGGGAACGGCAGGCCAATCCAGGCCAGGAGAGAATTAGTGACTGTGGACTATTATCTGGTTTAAAATCTGTCAACTGCAGAACAGAAAGGGAAGTTCAGTCTTATGTGGTAAGCACATGCCTGATGAGTATGTTATGATACCAAGAGCACAGAACCCTGTGGCCAGGAGGACTCAACCACTCATTCCTCTTCCCTCCCTTCCCAGAATTCAGAAAACATATCAAGTTCTCTTGCTAATAAACAAAAAAGCCAACAAGTGTTTAAAATCAATTGTAGTAGGTAGTCTTAATGTTCCATGTTGGGTTGTGACTCTGTTGTGGAGGGAAAACATAACAGCAGCAACATCATCCTTACTTCTGAACTGCAGCTAAAATTGTACACCACTGAAATACATTGTCCAATGATGACTCTAACTTCCCCTTGAGCCATTCTCAGCATTTTTTAAGCACCCTGTTCCTTACATTAAATCTCTTGCTGTTTGAAATGACAAAAGTGGGTTATATTTTCTGCACTGGACCCTCACGGATACAATTGTACATTGTGAGAATTAGAAGAGCCAAGACCCTGTGGATCTTGTCCCTACTATGAAGTACAATGTTTGCTTTTAGTAAGTTCTCAGTAAACAATTTTTGAATGAGTTTATGAAAATTTGTAAAGAGAAGATATGTATATACAAATAGTTTTACTTAAAAAAACTTTTTATTGCAAATTGAGTGAAGATTTACAGTGCAGATCATCAGTTTTACATGCAACAAACCATATACTTTGCTTCACTACATGGTTGCAATCCTCTCCATGTACCGACAGTTAATAGCATTTACCTCTATTTACTTTAACTAACAATTGTCCAGCAGATTTGCCTAATGCAATAAGTTGTTTGATTTCTTAACTGCTGCTTCCATGAGTGTTGATGGTTGATCTAAGAAGAATGAAGTCCTGGACAACTTCAATCTTTTCTCCATTTTTGTTTTCACAAATACGACAAACTCACAGTGCCCTAAAGACAATAGGCAATTTTAGCTCACATGAAGAAACAAGAGAGAGTTATGGTGTTGGAGGAGAATATTTAAAGTGCCATGGGTGCCAAAAGAACAATTGTGAGGTTGGCCCAGGACTGGCAGTGTTTCGTTCTGTTGTGCAAAGAGTCACTATGAGTCGGTATTGACTTGATGGCACCTAACAGAAACTTTAACTATTGTATTCCTGCCTATGTCTTCCCCTACTTTCATCTTTCCTCTGTTAGCCTTTCTCCTGTTGGGTGTCGCCTGCCCTGCCACTCAGGCTAACATGTGTCTACCCTCTAGCCCATGACTAGCTTTCCCTCCCTCTTTAACTATCATAGATTCTTACTTTTATCAAGAAAATAACTTTTTAAAACTCTTTACAGCATTGGTCTAATATAATGTTTGTCATTTTGTGATTAAATAATTTCACTCAGCATAATGTTCTCCAGGTTCAACCATGTTGTGAGGTGTTTCAGAGATTCATCATTATTCTTCTATGTGTTGTAGTATTCTGTTGTGTGTATGTATCAAAGTTTGTTGAACTATTCTTCTGTTGATGGGCATTTAGGCTGTCTCCACCTTCTTGCTATTTTTCTTATAGACAGCGTATTGAGCGATCCTGTTTTCTTATCCATTCTGCTCTCTCTGTCTCTTGACTGGTACATTTAATCCATTTACATTCAGTGTAGTTATTGATAAGTATGAATTGATTGCTGTCTCTTTGCTGTGTGTTTCCTTTCTGGTGTTGCTGGATTTGTTGTTCCATATAATTTTCTATGCTGAGATAATTTTGTTTGTGGGTTTTCCTTTATTTTCACTTCTGTTTTGAATATTTACTAAATCTTTCTGATTTTCCTCTTTTTTATTTTGATGTTCAGATATAATTTCTTAATTTTTCCCTTGCTTAAAAACAGTCTATTTTATCTTGCAATCTATTTGACTTTCTTGCCATTTGGAAGATCTGTATCTACACGGTTCCCTCTTTTTGCTTTGTAGTTGATTTCATTATACACTAGTATGTCTACTTCCCCATTTTCAGTCTTGTAGGTTTGTTTTACTTTAAATACTTCTATATCTCAATTGAATTCTGGGTGGTACCGTCATGAATGGTAATTTAAGGTTGTTGTCTGTTATTATTGGTTCTCAGTCCAAAGAATACCCTTTAGCATTTTTTTGCAGTTTGTGTGGTCATTACAAATTCCTTTAATTTCTATTTACCAGAAAATGTCCTAATTCTACTGTCATATTTCAGGGACACGTTTTCTGGATATATGATTCTTAGTTGGCAATCTTTTTATTTCAGTTTTGCATATGTCATTCCATTGCCTTCTTGTCTGCATGGTTTGTGCTAAGAAATCAGAGCTTAGTCTTATTGATTCTCCTTTGTAGGTAACTCTTTGTTTTTGCTGAGCTACTCTCAGGATTTCTTGTCTTTGCTTTTGCAAAGTTTGATTATGATATGTCTTGGATATATATATATGCATATATGTTGTTGTTGTTAAGTACTGTGGAGTTGGTTCTGACTCATAGTGACCCTGCACAGGGTTTCTGAGGCTGTAAATTTTTATAGGAGCAGGAAGCCTGATCTTTCTCCAGTGGAACGGCTGGTAGTTTTGAACTGCTGACCCTAAGGTTAGTTGCCCGATTTGTAACCACTACGCTACCAGAGCTTATATATATATATATCATGTTTGGGTCCTGGTGTGGCACTGTAGGATAAGCACTAGATCACATAGTCAATTTGAACCACAGGTTGGTGATTCAAACTCAATAGTTGTTCCTTAGAACCCTTATACAGGACCTCCACGGGTCAGAACTGACTCAACAGCACTTAACAACAACAAAAATCCTGTTTGGGGTTTGCTCCACTACTTGTATGCTTATCTTCTTGTCTTTCATGATGCTAGGGAAGTTTTCTTTTACAATTTGCATTTGTTTTCTCTGTTTTAATAGTATTTTCCTGAATTATTCTAATTTTTTATTGTGTTCTACTTGCATTCCTTAATCTTTCTATCGATCCTTTGAAGGTCCCTAATTATCATTCTTTTGATTTCTTTTTCAGTTAGTTCCATTGCCTTTTCTGCCTCAGAAACGTCTTCTGGGTCTGCATCTTTGTCATTTGTTTGAGCCATTCTCTCTTGTTTCTTCATGTGAGCTAAAATTGCCTATTGTCTTCAGGGCACTGTGAGTTTATCATATTTGGAGAAACAAAAAAGGAGAAAAGATTGAAGTTGTCAAGGACTTCATTCTTCTTGGATCAACTATCAACACTCATGGAAGCAGCATTTAATAAATAAATGATGTACTGCATTAGGCAAATTTGCGGCACAAGACCTTTTTAAGGTGTCAAAGAGCAAAGATGTCAGCTTGAGGACTAAGGTGTGTCTGACTCAAGCCATGATATTTTCAATAACCTCATATGAATGTGAAAGCTGGACAGTGAATAAGGAAGATCGTAGAAGAATTGATGCTTTTGAGTTATGGTGTTGGAAGAGAATATTGAAAGTGCCATGGGCTGCCAAAAGAACAAACAGAGCTGTGTTGGAAGAAGTATAGCCAGAGTGTTCCTTGGAGGCCAAGATGGCCAAACCTCATCTCTCACACTTCAGACATATTGTCAGGAGGGACCAGTCCCTGGAGAAGGATATCATGTTTGGTAAGGTGGGGGGGTCAGAGAAAAAAGAGGAAGACCCCCAGTGAGATGGATTGGCAAAATAGCAGCATCAATGGACTCAAACGTGGCAACAATTGTGAGGTTGTCCCAGGACCGGGCAGTGTTTCATTCTGTTGTGCATAGGATCATTATGAGTTAGTACTGACTAGATGGCACCTATCAACAACCACACAGTTATTGAATCCAGGGGGAACCTATCTCTGGTAGGATCCTGTAATACTAGAAGCTTATGGGGTGGTTGTAGAAGATATGTGGTAGCAGAATTCTTGGCTCCAGGTGGAGTTCCTAAAGTCCTCAGTCTTATCCATATTCTGGGCAATCAATTCAGAAGTCGTTCCTGAGGGGGCCTTGATGTAGCCGGTTCCAGTGCCTGTTAGGATCACAGGAAAGCTGAGGGTATGGTGACTGATTAAATGCTGGTCTGGTGGCTCTTCAGGCTTTGTAGGTGTGGAGCTGAACCCACCTGAATTCAGGCACCAGAATAAGACATCAAGGCAGTGCAGCTGGCCTCCGCCTCACACTGGCATGGCTCCTAACCATGTGACTCTGAACTCCTGGAGAGCAGGGTCTGCACTGGTGGTGGATGAGGCTGGGAGCTGGCCACACTTCTGATCACCAGGGGAGCATGGGAGAAAAGAAGAAATCACACATTGTCTATCTCCTGTGCAAATGGCAGGCCTCTCTCCACTGCCGAAGCTGCTCACACGATGGTCATGCCGAGTTTGGCCAGCTGTTCACCAGTCTCCCTCTCTCACTGTCCTTGCTCAGCCTCTCCTCCCAGCAAGCACTCCATCCACCTCGCTAATCTTTCTTCTGAAGTTCAGGGTGCCAGAATTTTCATCGGTGTCTATTTTATTTTGTATTTCATATCTTTGCTGTAAAGGGTCTTGTAATGCATTTGCTTAATCCACCATTTTGCTGGAAGTCCAAATAGTTTTTAAATATTCAAAAAATGCCACAAAACTATACATGGTCAAGTGTCACCTTGTTAGCAATAAGTGTTATAATGTCATCGGCTGGTGATTACTGTGATCTGGAGTGTTTATGGGAGATTTGATGGAAATGAAAACTAAATTCTTATGGATAGGTAGAACTTTGAAAACTCAAACCCATTGCCATTGGGTCAATTCTGACCCAGGGCAAAGCTGTGTAGGGATTCCTAGGCTGAAATCTTTACAGGAGCAGAAAGTCTCCAGTTTCTCCCAAGAAGCAGCTGGTGGGTTTGAACTGCTGAAATTGAAGTTAGCAGTTTTGTGTGTATCCTATAGTACCACCAGGGGCCCTTATGTAGAAATAAGATGTTTTATTGTTATTAAATGTCATCGAGTCGGTTCTGATTCATAGCTACCCTGTATAGGATTTCTGAGGAGCGCTTCGTGAGCTTGAACCACAGACCTTGTGGTTCAAACTGACCTTGCAGTCCAGCACATTAACCTGCATTGCCACATCAAGATTCTAGAAATTAGATAGAAGGAAAAAAAAAAAAGGATGGTGCATTTTAGATATCAGTTCCCAATACTGATATTACTGCACACTGATGACCAATATGCCCTCATTTCTGAAATGAGGATTAAATTCCCTTTGAAATGCATATAAACTTAAAAGTAAAAGGAAAAGATCTTATCATGATGTTACTGAGTTTTGCCAAACCATAATGTTGTGCTTAGAGCCCTTCTCAGCCCTCAGCCACAAGGAATCCCCTGTCCCCAATTCATACCCACATCAAGCATCTGTCTGAATCTTCTGGGAAACCACACAGTCAGCATTCAGATCTCTGATCCTGCTTCAGAACAAACAAGGCAAGATTTGAGAGCAGTAGGCAGAAATGTCCACGGGGGAGCATGTTCCAAGAAGTTGACAGACAGTCACTGGTCCTCCTGCACTCTAACAGTGTGTTAAAGGTTTGATGGACAAAGTTTCATTCATTAAACAGAAATTAGAGGAGAAGTGATGTGATCGAGGACTTCTTTTCTTGGTAGTCAAGATGATCAATGTCACTGGAATATAACAAGACTGATGAGGTCTCCTTTAGGTGAGGAACCAATCCAACCAATGCTAGCTCCTCTTTCCAAGTTTAGTCGTAAAAAAGTCATTATTATCTTTTATATGTAGAATAGAAGGAAGTTTTAGAATTGTGCTAAATAATGAACAAAATTATAAGACATTTTGTAGCCCTGGCATCATATTGACTTGCCATCTGATTGGTGTTGATCAGTGAATCAATTAGATATGCATATAGCTTTATATAAATGTAAGAGAGACAGCAAAGGTCTGCAGAAACTTTGCAAACTCACCTATTACATTCAGGATAAAAAAATGAAAAGGAATAGGAAGCGAAAGTACAATGGCTTCTGAGCGAGATGGATTGGCAAAGTGGCAGCATCAATGCGCTCAAGCATGACAACAATTGTGAGGTTGGCCTAGGATCGGGCAGTGTTTCGTACTGTTATGCATAGGGTTGCTATGAGTCGGTATCAACTCAATAGCACCTAACAGCAACAACAACAACAATTTCACATTATGTTATAGAATATAGTTTAAAATTATACCAGAAATAATTTTACTCTTTAAGTATAAACCAAAATCCACTGCTTTTGAGCTGATTCTAACTCATAATGAACTCTATAAAAAGTTTTGAGGCTATAAATCTTTATGGGAGCAGAATGCCTCATCTTTTTCCCAAGGAGCAACTGGTGGGTTTGAACCACTGAAGTTACAATTACTAGTCTAGTGCTTAATCCATTATGTCACCAGGGCTCCTTAGTTTGGTCACTCGATGTTAAGTGCCATCAAGTTGGTTCTGACACATAACAACTCTGTATAGGGGTTCCGAAGAGTGGATGGTGAGTTTGAACCACCTATCTTGTGGTCTAGTGCTTATCCTACAGTGCCATACCAGGATTCCATATATTTGTATATATAAAACAAAAACATTTCCCAATGTATAACGTAATCTGTGGCATTGATTACATTCATCATGCTGTACCATCATTACCACTCTCCTTTCCCAAATTATTCCATTGCCATTAACAGAAACCCAGTGACACTTTAAGGAATACTGGTGAGGCATTGTGGGCTAATGCACTGGACTGCAAAGTCAGTTTAAACTGCAAGGTTGGTGGTTCAAGCTTACCAGCCTTTTTCTTGGAAACCCTATACAAGGTTGCTTTGGGTTGGAACCGACTCGACGGCAACAACAGTATTATTTTGAGGAACTAGGCTTTATCCTGAGCAATGAGGGAAGACACAGAGGGATTTTAAGTAAGTGAGTGACACGGACAGATGCTATAGAAAGATCATTGAGGCTTAGCCAAGAGCCGAAACAGAGGAAGAAGAGACTTGACATTTATTGAAAACGCAATCTAAACTGGATGCTTCAGATAAATGATAGCATTTTATGTTCACAATCACCCTCATATAGTTGAAATTGGAGATGTAACCCTCTGGAATGGGGAATAATCTCCATTCCATCAATGAGAAAATCAAAGGACCAGAAAGGTTAAGTGACTTTTTCAACATTATCTAATGACTAAGCATCTGAGATAATTGGAAGGGCCTGAGTCCAAAATCTATGCTTTGTTTTCCTTCAGTGAAAAGAAAACAAATGCCTTAAAACAAATAAAACACACTTTCAAATCTTTCAAAGTATACTACTTAACCAGTCTGCAAGACTGAGTGGCATCTGAGGGAACCTAGATATGAACCATTCCCCTTTCATGTGACCGCTGCTATAATTTTTGCTCCTGGCTAGAGATCATTAGATAAAGACAGGCATTTGGTCCAACCTCCCTCAATCTGATACTTTCCCCCAAGAATTTGGAGTTGGGGTTCTGAGTCAACCGATTAGCCTTCCATGTTGTTGTTCATAGAGTTGGTTCTGACTCAGCAACCCTGTATAATTTGCAACCCTTTAAAAATTTGCAGGAGAGGAAAGTCTCATTTTTCTTCAATGGAAAGACTAGTGGATTTGAACTGTTGACTTGGGGTTAACAGTCCAATGTGTAGCCCAGTATGTCACCAGAGTTCCTCTGTCTTTCCATGTAGTGTGTGAATGGAGAAGCAAAGGAAGTACAATGCAGAGAAAGAATGGAGAAGATGTATAAGCAGAGAGGAGAGACACACGGGGCATTCCAGTTCTACATGTGAAGTAGCTGCATTTCCTGAGATACCCCTATATCATTGTTGTTATTGTTGTTAAGTGTCATTGAGTCAGTTCTGACTCATAGCGACCTTTTATAGGGTTTCTGAGAAGCTACTCATGGGTTTGAACTGCTGACCTTGCAGCTGGCAGTACAATGCTTGTCCTATAATGCTACACCAGGACTCCTATACCTTTATAACATACACATTTCCCCTTTTGGCTTCAGTTACTCATAGTTAGTTTCTGCTACTTGTGGAACAAGATGGAGAATGATGGGTTCATTAGAGTTGCAGTGGGCCTGAGGGAAAGGCACATAATGGGAGTATGTAGGCTATACTCCCCAAGGGGCTAGCAATTTGGGGTAGAGCCACACTTTAGGGGAGAAAGTGTTGGGAAATGGAGTCCTTTTACACTTTTTCTCAACTCTACATATAAGGTACTCTGGCAGCACAATGGTTTTATGAGTCAGATTGCTAACCTCAAGGTCAGCAGTTCAAAACTGCCAGCTGTTCCATGGGAGAAAGATGAGGCTTTCTGCTCCCTGAAAGATTTACAGCCTGGGAAATCCTATACAGGGTTGCTATGAGTCAGAACTGACTCCACAACCCATAACCACCACCATTACATAGAGTTACTAAACTCATGAAACACTGGTGTGGCATTGTGGGCTAAATGTGTTTCTTGTGAAAACAGAGAAGGGGAAGAACTCTAAGGAGACACTGGAATGGGGCTCCAATGAGACAGTCAGGCAGAAGGGCAAAGGTCAAAATAAAGAATGATGATGGCAATGAAGGTAGGAAAATTACGAAGGAATTGATTTATCTCAAGCCTAGAAGTAAGGGTTCAGGGCCAAGTTTAACGAGCTCAAGCAAGTGAGAAGGCTCAAGCAGATATCTGGTTTATAATTATAATCGGAGGCTTAATTAACATAATATTACAAAGTTCTATATGAAAGATTTTTAATAGGGTAAGGGAACTTCCAACAAGATGATGGACTGGACAGATGCACTACACAGACAGTGTACAAAGAAGATGTTGTTGCTGTTGTTAAGTGTTGTGAGTCAGTTCTAACCCACAGCCACCCTATATAGGGTTCCAAGGAGTGGCTAGTGAGCTTGAACTGCTGACCTTTCAGTTCAAACTGTCTTTGCAATCCAGCACATTAACCCACAGCACCACACCAGGACTCCATGCAAATAAGATATGGGAAACCAAATGAAACAGATACAGATGAAAACCCTGGAACCCTGCACTTCAGAGGAAAGGCTAGAGTAGTGGATTGAGTGCTTGCTGGGAGAAGTTGAGCAGGGATGGTGAGAGAGAAAGACTTCTGGTGAACAGCTGTCCAGATGTGGCACAACCCTATTGAACTTTTGTAGCAGTTTGATAACAGAAAGTGGCCTGGCAGGGCAGATTCCCATAGGTGACTGGAAAGCTGTGATTCCTTCTTTTCCCCCAATGTTACCCTGATGACAAGACGTGTGACCAGCTCCCACTCTTATTCTCTCCTAGTGTAATCCAGAGATGTGGTTGTGAGCCATGCCAGTGGGATGTAGGGTCCAGCTGCCCTGTTTTTGTACCTGGATTCAAGCAGGCTTGGCTCCTTCTGTAGAGAACCCACAGAGCCACCAGACTAACATTACTCTAATTGTTGTTGTTGTTGTGAAGTGCCATCAAATAGATTCTAACCCATAGTGACCCTGTATAGAGTTTCCGAGGAGCAGCTGGTGAGCTTGAACCACTGGCCTTGCAGTTCAAATGGCTTTGCAGTCTGGTGCATTAACTCATAGCACCACACTAATACTCCTTAGTCTAGTAGTAATCCTTATAACCAGCCACCCTGCCAGATACTGAAACTAGCTCCATCAAGAGTCTCCACAAACTACTTCCAGATTTATGCCCCAAACATAGATAACTCCTAGGTCTATAGGAATTCTATTTAGGGCCAGAAACTCCACTGTCACACCCCTCTAGCATCTGCCTTGTGCCCTCCTTGATTGGCAGGAGCCCCTCAGAGTTTTTTTCACTTCAGGTCCAACAAACGCATTGCTTTTTTGGTTTGCTTTCTTTCTTTCATTGGTTTTGATTATTCTTTTTTTCTCCTTCTTCTCTTCCCATTTCCTTGAATTTTATACCTTCTAGCTCCAATTTTGTTTTCCTTCTTTTTTTTTTTTTTTTCTGTTTCTCATTTCCCCATTTATTTTCCTTCTGGTTTTTCTTTACTGCTCTCAATTCTGTTTCTCTTTTCTTCTACCCTTCCCTGTTTAAA